>NC_133658.1:458538241-458838241 GCF_037893015.1 Macrotis lagotis
CTTTCTTAAAATCATTAAGAGTCCCTCAGGGCATACCCAGCTTCTCCCCTGTCTATGTGGGGGAAAGGTTTACCTTTCTTTGACAATTTTGTCTATTTAAGGTCTCTGTCATGAAAATCTACAATTTAGAGAAATATCAATAAATTCTATTTTGCTCTTCCTTAAGGCCCAAATCTCTAGTAACAATTGTTCCTGAATATGACAAACTCTGGGAAGGTTAATGTGAGAAATGTACGGTGTTGGTCTTCATAGGGTGTGGAGGGGAACCCTTAGGGAATCTATTACAAAGGGGAGAAGGCCCTGCCAATCACAAAACTGGAAGAGTTTTCCTGATCCTATTCCAGGGATAGCAAAATCTTGACCTAAAGTTACTGAGTTTGTACAATTAGGTAATTGAATATTAACCCACACTCCCCCCTGTAATGATTGGGGTTCATTAACATATCATGATATGTGTGTAGGGGGATCAAATTAGGGGCATGTCATGGAATGGGTGGAACTTTTAGATTGTAACTCAAACTCTGAGAGCCTATGAACATCCAAGAGGGAAGGGAAAGAGTTTCTGAGGACCATAAATTACCTGACTCCCAAGACCAATGTGTGCCTCAGTTGAGGTACCCATATTTTGCAAGGTTCATGAATAAAAAGTACAATTATCTCTCACTCTAGCAGGTTTTTGTTTTCATTCATTTATAACAGTTAACATATTCCAACAGGTCAAAAAATGCCTGTGAGGTCCCCTCCTCATTTTCAGGGGTTAAATACATGCCTCTTATAGAGGTTAGAATTTGCTCTGAGTCTTCTAGGACAATTAAAAGATATGTCTCATTTTGTATTTGTGCTACATTCTCTTTTTTTAGAAAGATTTTATTTATTTTGAATTTTACAATTTTGCCCCCCATTCTTTGTTCCCTCCCCCCCACCCACAGAAGGCATTCTGTTAGTCTTTACATTGTTTCCATGGTATACATTGATCTCAGTTGAATGTGATAAGAGAGAAATCATATCCTTAAGGAAGAAAAATGAAGGATAAGAGATAACAAAATTACATAATAAGATATTGGTATTTTTTCCTAAATTGAAGGTAATAGTCTTTGGTCTTTGTTCAAAGTCCACAATTCCTCTGGATATAGTGATTTTCTCCATCCCAAATAGCCCCAAATTGTCCCTGCTTGTTGCATTGAAGGAATGAGCAAGTCCATCAAGGTTAATCATCACTCTCATTTTGCTGTTAGGGTGTACAATATTTTTCTGGTTCTGATCATCTTGCTCAGCATCAATCAGTTCATGTAAATCCTTCCAGGCTTCCCTGAATTCTCATCCCTTCTGGTTTCTAATAGAATAATAGTGTTCCATGACATACATATAACACAACTTATTAAGCCATTCCCAATTGAAGGACATTCACTTAATTTCCAATTCTTTGCCACCACAAACAGGGCTGCTATGAATATTTTTGTACAAGTGATGTTTTTACCCTTTTTCATAATCTGTTTAGGGTATAGACCTAGTAGTGGTATTGCTGGCTCAAAGGGTATCCACATTTTTGTTGCCCTTTGGGTGTAATTCCAAATTGCTCTCCACAAAGGTTGGATGAGTTCACAGCTCCACCAATAATGTCCCAGATTTCCCACATCCCTTCCAACATTGATCATTGTCTTTTCTGGTCATATTGGTCAGTCTGAGAGGTGTGAGGTGGTACCTCAGAGATGCTTTAATTTACATTTCTCTAATAAGTAATGATTTAGAGCAATTTTTTATATGACTATGGATTGCTTTGATTCCCTCAGCTATAAATTGTCTTTGCATATCCTTTGACCATTTGTCAATTGGGGAATGGCTTGTCTTTTTGAAAATTTGACTCAGTTCTATGTATATTTTAGAAATGAGTCCTTGGTCAGAAATACTAGTTGTAAAAATTGTTTCTCAATTTACTACATTTCTTTTGATCTTGGTTACAATGGTTTTGTCTGTGCAAAAGCTTTTTAATTTAATGTAATCAAAATTATGTAGTTTGTTTTTAATGATGTTCTCCATCTCTTCCTTGGTCACAAATGGCTTCCCTTTCCACAGATCTGACAGGTAAACTAATCCTTGATCTTCTAGTTTGCTATAATTTTTTTTTAATGTCTAAATCCCATATCCATTTTAATCTTATCTTGGTATAGAGTGTGAGGTGTTGGTTTAATCTAAGTTTCTTTCATACTAACTTCCAGTTTTTCCAACAGTTTTTATCAAAGAGAAAGTTTTTATCTCAATAGCTGGACTCTATGTTTATCAAACAGCAGTTTACTATAATCATTTCCTGCTATTGCACTTAGTCTATTCCACTGAGCCACTACTGCATTTATTAGCCAATACCAGATAGTTTTGATGACTGATGCTTTATAATATAATTTTAGATCTGGTAAGGCTAAGCCACCTTCTTTTGCATTTTTTTCTTTGAATCCCTGGAGATTCTTGACCTTTTATTTCTCCAAATAAATTTACTTGCAACTTTTTCTAACTCATTAAAGTAATTTTTTTTTTGAATTTTGATTGGTAGGGCACTAAACAAGTTGTTTAGTTTTGGTAGAACTGTCATTTTTATTATATTAACTTGACCTATCAATCTGTGGCAGTTGATGTTTGCCCAGTTATTTAAATTTGATTTTATTTGTGTGAGAAGTGTTTTGTAATTGTTTTCAAAAATTTTGAGTGTGCCTTGGCAGGTAGACTCCCAGGTACTTTATATTGTCTGAGGTTACTTTGAATGGGATTTCTCTTTCTAGCTCTTTCTGCTATATCTTGCTAGTCATATACAGAAATGTTGAAGATTTATGAGGGTTTATTTTATTTCCTGCAACTTTGCTAAAATTGCTAATTATTTCTAGTAGTTTTAAGTTGATTTTTTGGGTATTCTCTAGGTATATCATGTCATCTGCAAAGAGTGAGAGTTTTGCCTCTTCCTTCCCAATTCTAATTCCTTCAATTTCTTTTTCTTCTCTTATTGCTGAAGCTACCATTCATTTTTTCTTTATTTTTTTAGTTTTTTTTTGCAAGACAATGGGGTTAAGTGGCTTGCCTAAGGCTACACAGCTAGGTAATTATTAGGTATCTGAGGCTGAATTTGAACTCAGGTACTCCTGACTCCAGGGCCTGTGCTCTATCCACTGTGCCACCTAGCCACCACTGAAACTAACATTTCTAATACAATATTGAATAGTAGTAGTGATAATGGGCACCCTTGTTTCACCCCTGATCTTATTGGGAATGCCTCTAGCCTATCCCTGTTGCATATAATGCTTGTTGATGGTTTCAGATAGATACTGCCTATTATTCTGAGGAATAATTCATTTATTACTACATTCCCTAGTGGTTTTTTTTTTTTTTAAGGATTTTGCAAGGCAAATGTGGTTAAGTGGTTTGTCCAAGGCCACACAGCTAGGTAATTATTAATGGTCTGAGGCCAGATTAGAACTCAGGTACTCCTGACTCCAGGGCCCGTGCTCTATTCACTGTGCCACCTAGCTGCCCCTCCCTAGTGTTTTTAGTAAAAATGGGTGCTGTATTTGGTCAAAAGCTTTTTCAGCACCTACTGATATGATCATAAGTTTTCTTATTGTTTTGTAATTGATATAACTAATTATGCTAACAGTTTTCCTAATATTGAACCAGCCCTTCATTCCTGGGATAAATCTTACTTGCTCACAATCACAATCCTAGTGATAACTTGTTGCAATCGTTTTAGCTAAGATTTTTTTAAAGATTTTTGCATCTCTATTCATCAGGGAGATAGGCCTATAATTTTCTTTCTCTGTTTTAACTCTTTCTGGTTTCGGTATCAGCACCATATTGGTGTCATAGAAAGAGTAAGGCAGAGTTCCATCTTCACCTATTTTTCCAAAGAGTTTATATAGAATTGGAACCAATTGTTCCTTAATTGTTTGATAGAATTCACTTATGAATCCATCTGGCCCTGGAGATTTTTTCTTAGGGAGCTCAGTAATGGTTTGTTGAATTTGTTTTTCTGAGATAGGGTTATTTAGGTTTTTAATTTCCTCTTCATTTCATCTGGGCAACTTATATTTTTGTAAATATTTGTCCATTTCACTTAGATTGAAAAATTTGTTAGCATAGAGTTGGGCAAAATAATTCCAAATTATTACTTTAATTTCTTCCTCATTGGTGGTGAGTTCACCTTTTACATTTATGAAAATTTGTTTTTCTTCTTTCTTGTTTTTATTCAAATTGGCCAGAAGTTTATCAATTTTCTTGGTTTTTTCATAAAACCAACTCTTGGTTTTAATTCTTAGTTCAATAGTTTTCTTGCTTTTGACTTTATTAATTTCTCCTTTAATTTTTAGAATTTCTAATTTGATATTTAATTGGGGGGGTTTAATTTTCTTCTTTCTCTAATTTTTTAGTTGTATATTTAGTTCATTAATTTCTTCTTTCTCTAATTTATTCATATAAGCATTTAAAGATATAATATAACTCCTGATCCCTGCCTTGAGTATATCCCAAAAAGTTTTGGTATGTTGTTTCATTATTTTCATTATCTAGGATGAAATAATTAATTCTTTTTATAAATTTGTTGCTTGATCCACTCATTCTTTAAAATGAGGTTATTTAGTTTCCAATTAGTTCTGGTTCTATATCTCCCTGGCCCAACATTGCACATGATTTTCATTGTATTATGATCTCAGAAATATGTATTCACCATTTCTGCCTTTCTGAAATTGGTCATTAGGTTTTTATACCCTAGTACATGGTAAATTTTTGTGTGTCATGTATTGCAAGAAAAAAAGTACATTCCTTTCTATCCCCATTCAGTTTCCTCCATAAGTCTATCATATCTAGGTTTTCTAACAATCTATTTACTTCCTTAACTTCCTTCTTGTTTATTTTATGATTAGATTTATCTAAAGATGAGAGTGGGAGGTTGAGGTCTCCCACTAGAAGTCTTTGTCTTCCTGTAGCTCTTTCAACTTCTCCTCTAAGATTCTGGATGCTATATCATTCGATTCATACATATTTAATATTGAAATTCCTTTATTATCTATGGTACCTTTTAGGAAGATATAGCTTCCTTCCTTATCCCTTTTAAAGCTATCTATTTTTGTAGCTGCTTTGTCTGAGATAAGGATTGCTACCCTGTTTAAGCAAAATATATCTTGTTCTAACTTTTTACCCTTACTCTATATGTATCTCTCTGCTTCAAATGAGTTTCTTATAAACAGGATCTTGTAGGATTATTATTTTTCCCCTCTAATAATATAATATTTCTATAATATTTTCCCCCCTCTATTACAATAGGTTTTTTGTACCTCTTGATGTAATGAGATTTACCCCATTCAATCTCCTCCATCCTCCTCTCTCCTTACTGTCCCCCTTTTTAAGGAGGTATTGTTTTTAAATCATTCTTTTTTTTTTAGGTTTTTGCAAGGCAAATGGGGTTAAGTGGCTTGCCCAAGGCCACACAGCTAGGTAATTATTAAGTGTCTGAGACTGGATTTGAACCCAGGTACTCCTGACTCCAGGGCTGGTGCTTTTTCCACTATGACACCTAGCTGCCCCTTTTAAATCATTCTTTCTGAGTCACAGAAAAGTTATTAGTGTCCATCAAGTCTGGCTAAGTATACTCTCTCTCATAGAGTTACAATTCTCAAGATTTATGAATCTTTCTCACAAGTGGGTATATAGCCAATTTTATCTTATTGGATAGCAGCTTTTTTTTTTCTTTACCCTTTTTTTTAAAACTTTTTCAGGTGTCTCTTGAGCCTCCTCTTTGATGTCCAAATTTTCTATTTAGCTCTGGCCTTTTCATCAGGAAATGTTGGAACTTTCCCATTTTGCTAAATGTCCATCTTTTCTCCTGGAAGAGAAAACTCAGCTTTGTCGGATAGTGGATTCTTGGCTGCATTCCAAGTTCCCTTGCTCTTCTGAATATCTCATTCCAGGCTCTTCGATCCTTTAATATTGATGCAGCCAGGTCCTGTGTCATCCTTACTGTGGCTCCTTGGTTTTTAAATTGTTTCTTTCTAGCTACTTGCAGGATTTTCTCTTTTATCTGATAGTTCTAGAATTTGGCCACAACATTCCTTGGTTTTTTCATTTTAGGATTTCTTTCTGGAGGGGACAGATGTATTCTTTCAATTGCTATTTTGCCCCCTAGTTCCATCATATCAGGGCATTTTTCCATTGTTAAATCCTTTAATATTAAGTACAATCTTTTTTTCTCTCTTCAGTGTTTCAGGAAGGCTTATAATTCTCAGGTTGTCCCTTCTTGATCTGTTCTCAATGTCAGTGGTTTTGCTGATGAGGTATTTTACATTTTCTTCGATTTTTTTGATCTATTGTTTTTGTTTAACAGAATCTTGTTTTCTCATGAAGTCATTAGTTTCCACTGATTCCATTCTTTTTTTAGAGAAGAATTTTCTTCATTTACCTTTTGGAACTCCTTTTCCAGTTGGTCAATTCTATTTTTGAAGGAGTTTTTCCATTTGCCCAAATGTAGTTTGAGAGTATCATTTCCTTTTTGTATTTGCCCAAGTGAAGATCTGAGAGAGTTATTCTCATTTTGTATTTGTCCAATTGTATTTTCCAAGGATTTGTTTTCTTGTTGCAAGGTGCTAATTTTCTCTTGAGTTTCTTTCCCTAATTTTTCCAATTGATTTTTAAGCTCCTTCCTGATTTCTTCAAGGAAATCTTTCTGGTCTGGAGACCAATTCATATTCTCCTCAGAAGTGCTAGATCTCTCTTAGTTAGAATCTATTTCTTCTAAGTATTTCTCCATGCCCCCCCCCCCCTTTTGCTGGTCTTTCTTCATCTTTCTAGGATCTTGTATTGGGGGGGGTCTGGCTCTCAAAGGTTTGCTTTTGAAGATCCTAGAGGCTTTGTTCAATTGTCTTAGTAATTCCAAGGGTTGGCCAGTAGGGATCACTGGTTGCTTTCTCTGGAGTGTTTGAGGTCCTCAGCAGCAAGGTCTGAGTTGACCTTGAACAATGTGCTGAGCCCTGGGGAAAGGAGTTAATCTCTTTCTGTTGAGTGAACTTTGTGGCCCACAATTGAGCCTGAGGGGGGTGAGAGGTTGTTTATTATTTGTTCTGGGAAAAGGGCTCCACTGAAAGTATGGAGCTCAGGTCCCAGCCCAGCTGGTTGTTCTCCAGGTGTGCTCTGAAACTCTGTCATGGATCTCACTCCCCTGTAGCTTCTCTTTCCCCAGCCAAAGATTCCTTGGCTAAAGTTGGATCTCACACCCGCCACTCACCAAAGTCTCTGCTGCTGAGACTCTGGCATCCTCCAGCTTCTTGGCTGACCCTCTGCTCTTGTCTCCTCATTCACTAAGGTCCCTTGAGAAAGACCTCATTGGTAGGTTTTCTTCTTCTAGCTTCTCTTTCTGGGTTTTGTCGATTGAATTTTTGTTAAGAGGTTTCTTTCATGTTATTTTTTTAGAAAGATTTTATTTATTTTGAGATTTACAATTTTCCGCCCCATTCTTGCTTCCCTCCCCTCACCCTCCACAGAAGGCATTCTGTTAGTCTTTGCATTGGTTCCATGTTATACATTGATCTCAGTTGAATGTGATGACAGAGAAATCATATCCTTTAAAGGAAGAAATCAAGTATGAGATAGTAAAATTACTTAATAATGTAACTTTTTTTCTAATTTGACGGTAATAGTCTTTGGTCTTTTTTTTCAAAGTCCATAATTCTTTTGCTGGATACAGATGGTATTCTCCATTGCAGATGGCCCAAAATTGTCCCTGGTTGTTGCCCTGCAGGGATGAGCAAGTCCATCAAGGTTGATCAGCATCCCCATGTTGCTGTTGGGGTGTATAATGTTTTTCTTGTTCTATTCATCTTGCTCAGCATGAGTTCATGCAACTTTCATGTTATTTTTGAGGGGAAAGAGGAGCACTTAACACAGTGCCTGTCTTCTGTCTGCCATCTTGGCCAGAAATCCATCCAGGGCCATCTCCAGTTGTCCTGATTCATTTCTGGTGGCTGGACCCAAATGGTTCTGGAGGAGAAAGTGAGACTGGTAACTTAGTACAGCATCTCCTCACTCAGATCTAATTCATATGCTTGTCATGGCATTACCTCTCTGATGTCAAGGTGTTCTTTGAGAAGGAAGGGACAAATGTCATCATCACCATCTTCATATCAATGAAAACTCACTTATTACCAATGAGAAGTCTTAGTCCAAGCCTTATTTGTTCATTGTTTGGATTATGATTACTCAGAGCAAGTGCAAATAGACTCTGAGGGTCTTCCCTTGAATGAAGCTCTTGTGAAGGCAAACTAGGACATCTTTTGCCTCAATTCTTTTTTTTTTTAATTTATTTTTTATTCTCATTTTGTACGAATGTTTTTTTACATTAATAAAATATTCTTGTTTACAAGTAAACAAAATATCCCTCTCCCCCATGAATATTGACAGACTTGCTTGGGCAAAAAAAGTAAAGGGGAGAGAAAAAAAATTAAAATAAAAAAATAATAGTAATAATTGTAGGTATGGCCAGGTGGTGCAATGGACGAAGCACCATTCCTGGAGCCACGAGCACTCGAGTCCATATCCAGTCTTGTAAACCCAACAATCACCCAGCCATGTGACATGCAAGCCACCCGATCCCCAATGCCCTGCAAAAACCAAAAAGAAGAAAAAAAAAGACCAAAATAAAATAAAATAGTAATAATAGTAGGCATGGCTGGGTGGCAGACAGAGCATTGGCCCTTGAGCCAGGAGCACCTGGGTCCAAATCCAGGCCCAGACACCCAAAGATCACCCTGCTATGTGGCCCCAGTCAGGCTACCCAGCCCCACTTGCCCTGCACCCTCCCCCAAATAATAATAACAAAAAATGTGCTTCAGTCTTTGTTCCAACACCAACAACTCTGTCACGGGTGGATCACATTCTTTATGATAAGTCCATCACAAAAGTTACTTCCATATTTTTCCAACATTGCCATTGCTGATCGCAACTCCCTCCTTTCTTATTTCTCCACTACCATGTACTATATTTTCTCTCTCCTTTCACTCTGACTCTGCTGTAGGGTCGCTGAGTGGCACAGCAGACAGATCCCTGGTCCTGGGGCCAAGAAGCCCTGAGCCTCCATACCACCCCTTAGGCCCAGAATCCACTTGGCCCTATGGTCCTGGGCAGGCCTTCCAATCCCAGCCCCTTGCAAGAAGTAAAAAAGAAAATGTGTTATATCTGACCACTCTCCCCCCATGGTCCATCCTCTCCTCCTTTATTCACATCCCCACCCCTTCCCCCTGCTCCCCCCTCCTTCTTACTCCAGATGTCTATACCCCATTGAGTATATTTGCTGTTTCCTCTCCTAACTGTCTCTGATGAGAGCAAAGGTTCCCTCATTCCCCCTTGCCTCCCCTCTTCCATATCATTTCAATAGCTCATTGTAATAAAAAAATCTTATTATGTGAAATATCTTGGACTATTCCCCCTCTCCTTTTTCTTTCTCCCATTCCATCTCCTTTTTTTTCTATTGACTCCATTTTTACACCATATTTTATCTTCGAATTCAGCTTTCTCCTGTGCTTCAACTATAAAAGCTCCCTCTACCTGCTCTATTAACTGAGAAGGTTCATATGAATATTATCAGTATCATTTTTCTATACATGCAGTTCATCCTCATTAAGTCCCTCATATTTCCCCCCTCTCCTCCAATCTCCATGCTTCACCTGAGTCTTGTATCTGAAGATCAACCTTCTGTTCAGCTCTGGCCATTCCAAAAGGAACCTTTGAAATTCCCCTGGTTCATTGAAAGTCCATCTTTTTCCCTGGAAGAGGACATTCGGCCTTGCTGGGTAGTTCATTCTTGGCTGCATTCTAAGCTCTTTGCCTTCCGGTATATTGTATTCCAAGCCCTATGAGCTTCCAATGTAGTTGCTGCTAAGTCCTGTGTGATCCTGACTGCAGCTCTATGATATTTGGACTGTGACCTTCTGGCTGCTTGTAATATTTTCTCTTTAACTTGGGAGTTCTGGAACTTGGCTATAATATTCCTAGGGGTTGGTTTTTTGGGATCTCTTTCTCAGGGGGATCGGTGGATTCTCTCCATTTCTATTTTGCCCTCTGCTTCTAGAATATCAAGGCAATTTTCCTGTAGTAATTCTTTGAAAATGATGTCAAGGCTCTTTTCCTGATCATGACTTTCAGGTATTCCAATAATTTTTAAATTATCTTTCCTAAGTCTGTTTTCCATATCAGTTGTTTTTTCAATGAGATATTTCACATTTTCTTCTAATTTTTCATTTTTTTGGTTTTGAAGTATTGATTCCTGATTTCTGTTAAATTCATCAATCTCCCTGAGTTCTATTCTTTGTCTGAAGGATTTGTTCTCCTCAGAGTTTTCTTATCTCTTTTTCCATCTGGGGCCATTTTCTTCAGCATTTTTTTGGATTTTCTTGACTAAGCCTCTGACTTCATTTTCATGTTTTTCCTGCATCTCTCTCCTTTCTTTTCCCAGTTTTTCTTCCAACTCCCTCATTTGATTTTCAAAGTCTTTTTTTTGAGCTCTGTTGTAGCCTGAGCCCAATTTCTGTTTTTCTTGGAGTCTTTAGATGTAGGAGCTTGTGCTTCCTCATCTTCAGATTGAGTGTTTTGATCCTTCTTGGGCTCACAGGCAATATATTTCTCAATGGTGTTCCTATTTTTTCTCTGCTTGCTCATTTTCCCTGCCTTAGCCTGGTTTTGGGGTGCTTCCTTAGCTTTTGGGACACTCCCTACAAGGGTCTCAGTGTATGAGACTTTGTCCTCCCTCCTGGTTTGTGCATGATCATAAGCAACCCCCTCTGCCATGGGGCCAAGGTGGGGGGGCCCTGTTGTTCTATGGGGGAGCCTAGACTGGGATCAGGATCTGAATGTGGTCAGAGCCCCAGAGTCCTGTTCCAGGGGCAGAGGACAGAGCTCAACAGTCTCTCTCTCTCTCTATTCACTCCCCTCCCTCAGCTCAATGGGCTCATGCCCTGGGGGCTCCTGCTTACTAGCTCAGCCTGCTTTTGTTTCCGGATCTGAGCTGCTGAAAGACCATGCTGCTTGCTGTGTGCCCTGAGGGCTGGGCTCCAAGTGCTTGCTCTGGCAGAGGTCCTCTGCTGTTCCCCCACTTTGTGCCCGGTGCTCCCCGGGGTGCAGTTCAGGAGACTCCCCCACTGCTGTGAGCCCCAGCTCCCAGTGCCCTGGGGCTGCCTCCCGGAGGCTGAAGTTCTTTTGTTCTGGTTGGCCACCCCTCTGGCCGGCCGCCCCTCTAACCCCAGGGAGCAGAGCCTTTCTGCTCTTTTCCAGGTTACCTTGAGTAGAAGAACTGCCTCACTGGGTCCCTTTGTGTGTTCTGTCTCTCGAAAGTTTAGTTAGAGTCCTTAGTTTATGAGTTTTATCAGAGAGCTCCTAAGACTGGATCCCTTCTTGTCACCATCTTGGCTCCGCCCTCCCTGCCTCAATTCTTACCTAGTTTTTAACTACTGAATAGATGTTGCCTCAGACATACTAAGACCTGGGAAAGACCTCAGCATGAAAAAGGTAAAGTCTCCTATCACATCCTGGGTCATTATCAATTATCCAGACCCTATGCCTTGCCATTGGATTCAGATGACTCTGGAGGAAAAAGTGAGGCTGATAACTTTGCACAACCCTGCCTTACTTAAATTCATTTCACTTGAAAATCAAGACATCAACTGCCTGATGTTATTGGTCTTCTTTGAGAATGAATCATGAGCAACAATAATATGAATGAAACTAGAAGTCCAGTATCTATCCCTTGTCCTATTTGCAAAATACTGTACTAGTTGTTGGGGATATAAACCATCAAAACAAGTAGCAACTATATGACAGATACTGGAGATAGTAAGAAAAAAAGTTACTTGTCTGGGGTCACACAGCCAGGATATTTACATGACACCCCTCTATCACTAACAGGATGATAATGAATGAGTAGACTTACAAGGTGGGGGAGGAGGGGTTCATACAAAAACTGACTGAAATTTTCTGTGTTATATGACAAGAAGAGATTATTCCTCAGGAGTTTAAGGATGCCTCCATTACATATGATTATGTGCTCAATGCAATCTCTGAAGCTGTGATACAACAAAGTATGTTATGGTACAAGAATACTATGTAATATTATTGTTCTATAAGAAACCATAAATGGTCAGACTCTAGAGAAGCCTGGAATGAGTTCTGAGATCTGATGCTGAGCAAAGAGAGCAGAACCAAGAGAACAATGTGCATATTAACAGCATTGTGAGATGATCAACCTTGATGGAAGCAGCATCTCTTAGCAATTCAGAGAGCTAGGACAACAGTTTTAGAATGGCTATGGACAATGTTATCCCCATCCAGAGGAAGAAAAACAAAACAAAACAAAAAAATCCCTTCAGAATCTGTTGAACACTTTATAAAAATTATCTCTTATGAATCTCCCTTAATCCTAATTCCTCATACTGAAAATGACTAATCTAAACATATTTATCTAAGATATATATGTACAGTGCTAATCTGACTGCTGCTGAGGGGAGAAAGTGGGGAAGGGAAGGTGGAAGGAAATTTTGTAACTTATAACATGTGCATGGAAAAAAAATAAATAGATGGAAAAAATTTAAAAATTAATTAAAGGGGTGGCTAGGTGGCACAGTGGATAAAGCACTGGCCCTGGAGTCAGGAGTACCTGGGTTCAAATCCAGTCTCAGACACTTAATAATTACCTAGCTGTGTGGCCTTGGGCAAGCCACTTAACCCCATTTGCCTTGCAAAAACCTAAAAAAAAATAATTAATTAAAAAAGAACTGTTTTCTCTAGAGGTACAAGCTGTTGGTTGCTTCTGCTGGGCTGCCTTCTCATTTGCACTACCATCTGCTGGTTATTCATAGATTATCAACCACTAATATTTGCTTTGTTGTGTTATCTCTCAATGGTTCTATGCTAAATTGAGGCTGAAATTCAGTATCTTCCTATAGCTAATGATTGAAACTGTGTTAGTAAGTTAACACATAGCTCAGGTCTATTGTTTTTTTTTTTTTGAGGGGTGGTGGTAGAATGGGAGTGGAAAGTGTTTAGGTTCAGAGCCACTCAGCAAAAACTCAGAGACCAAGTCTGTCTTCTGAATTCTTTTATTTCTGTCTCAGTGTTCACTCTTCCAGGTTTTTTCATCTGTGAGGAAGACTTTGCAAGAAGGGTCCTCCCCCCTCCCCCAGCTCTCATTATGCCTCTGGCAGATAGCACCAGTCATGTAGATTAAATACTGGAGTTTTAATAAGGTTGAAGTGGGACTTTGAAATAAGATAATGTTGTGAAAGGTCACAAAGAAGTTCAATTGTTCCACATAAATCACAAAAGAAAAATGAGAAAGAAAACTGGAAGACATTAGAAGGAAATTTCTCCATTCACTTCAGCCCTACACAAAAAGATGACCAGAAGCTATCAGATGTGGGTAGAAGATTCTCTTTAGGGAAGTCAGTTTGAGATAGGAAAGACCAGTTGGAAGCTGGTTGATCCAGAGAGAGAAGTCAGACCAATTAACTCAAAGGAAGCACTCACTCTATCAAATCAGAGAGCTGAACTTGGGAGTTGCCAGTAATGATGAGCTTTGGCAGTCAGAGACCTAAAATTAGATAATAATATTGAGTTATCAGAATAGAAACATCTGCCCTCATAGATTATTCTGAAGAAAAACATGATCTAACTGTTCACTCCTGGATACACAAGGACGTACAGGACACAAAACCAATTTAACACCTGGACATCAGTGCTGGAGGTGTTCAGGACTGAAACCAATGTAATCTCCAATATTCCTGAATAGAGATCATATAAGGAGAAGAATCAAAGTCTGATTGAAGCCAGAACCTAAACTGGACCACAAGACAACTGAGATAGAAACTAGAAATTCAGTCAGAGGGTGAGGTCTAATAAATCACCTCATCTGAATTAGTAATGTTAGTAGCATCCAGACTACAAAGAGGACAACACAAAACAAGTCTTACCCAAAATATCCCAGAAAGCCTGAGGGAACTGACCAAAGCACATCTCTTGAGATTGAAAAATACAAGTAAACAAGTAAAAATGTTAGACATAATAAAGAAATACTATGAATTGAGAGTTCTATAAGTAAACGCAGAAGAGAGTAGCCCCATAAAAACTATAAGTAGAGACTAAATTAAAAAATGATTTGGTCTTAATGACTACAAGAGTGACTTGGGAAAAATGAAGTAAGAGAGATGAAATTAGAAATGACATTACATTAAAATATGTACAGAAAAAAATTGAAAGGAAAATAAATAGCTTAGAACAGAAAGCGGAAAACGTTACTCAAGTAGTGGACTTCTTGAAAAATAGGATGGACCACAGAGAATTTAATGACTCCATAGAAAAACAATAACTAATACAACAAAGTCAAAAGATTGAAGATTTGATGGTTGGGATGGAACTATTTACATATATTTTGTATCCTTATAGTTTAACACAAATAAATACTTTCCCAAAGCCATTTGCAGGTATTAAAAGGCCTGAAGTGTGGGAGTAGCATTATGCTTTAAAAAAATCCCTCATTTGGGGTGGCTAGGTGGTACAGTGGATAGAGAACTGGCCCTGGTGTCAGGAGTACTTGAGTTCAAATCTGGTCTCAGACACTTAATAATTACCTAGTTGTGTGGCCTTGGGCAAGCTACTTAACCCTGTTTGCCTTGCAAAAACCTAAAAAATATCCCTCATTATTGTTGTCTTTTATACTTGAAGAGAACCAATGATTTCTTGGCATGATTTCAGGGACAATGAATATGGTGTCCAGCAAAAGGCTTTATCACAGGTCAGACACAAATAGTCTGTATAAATATTTGGAAAGGAGATGTCTCTAAATTTGTGCATCTCATATTTCCTTTGAGCTATTTCAATTCTGCTTTGCTTATAGAACGTAGCATTTTCTTTCAAGCAGGCATAGTCTTCAAACATGCGCAGGACTGTCTTATGCTAAGTTTCTCCCATGCGTCTAAACTGTTATTAAAGTTTGTCAGAGAGACCTTGAGAATGTTTTTGTATTGCTCCTTCTGACCTTTGTATGAATGTTTGCTTGTGCAAGTTCTCCATAAAATAGACTTTTAGGCACATTTGATCTTTAAATGTGTTTGACTTTTGCAGCTGTACATTCTGCTATTGAATTGAATGCTTGACAATTCAGCTCAAGAAAAAACCTCAGGGTTCAGTACCTTATCCTGACAGATGATCTTCAGAATTGTCCCACAATTAAAATGGACATAGTTCAATTTTTTTGACATGGTGCTGGTTGACTGCCACAATGGATCTGTAGACCTCCAGATGAGTTGCTGTTGCTGTACAATCTATTGCTATAAAACAACTCTCTGAAAGTTACCCACTTCATTTCTGCTCTATTGTTCCCAATCATATGTTGGTTTAGCTTTCTGTCCAAGTTAGTAACACATGTATGCATGGAGAAGTCTTCTAATTTGTTGATGTTGAGTCTTCTAATAATTGTCTTGCCTTGGGGACACCACTTTTGTTGAATTTGAATGCTTAGTTTGGAGATGATAAGTCAGTGATTAGTCCAGCACTTAGTCACACACACACACACACACACACACACACACACACACACACACACACCCCTTTGTCACTCTTACAGCCTCTCCCTTCTCCTTACAAAGGCATTGCCTATTAAATGCCAATGTTTGCTTCTCAGAAACCCAGGAAGCTGCTAAAGGCTACTGCTGCTTCAGTGCCAAGAGCAAATGATCCTATGGCCTAGGCTGTCAGTGTACAGAGTTGTAACTACCGTCCTTTCCTAACCTGCTGCTTTATCACTAGGCCATCGCCACAAGACTTCTAGGTAGGTAAAATAATAAAAAAGTAAAATGGTACGGATGATGTCTTTGGTTTTGAGTGAAATTTGAATTTTGAAATTTGAATTGAGAAAGAATTGCTTGAAATCCTCGACCTCACTTTTATCAAAGTCATCAGAGTTCAGTGAAAAGACATTGGCATCTTTGATGTCTGACCAAGCTCTAAGTGCTCCACAACATCTGCTTTCACCTCCTTTATGGCCTATTGGAACAAATTGTTCATATCCACCTATTCCACTAGGGAAGTCTTATGATAGACATATGGACATATAGAAGTCTTAGGCTTATGATAGACAATGCCTCCTAACTCACCAACAGATTTGAGGCACTTCATTTAGTTACTTTCAACCTGGTTTAGCCCATTTGCTAAGAACAACATGAGCTATACCCTCTTTGAACCACAGGTAAAAGTTGGATGGCAAGTAGATACCAAAGGTGGATGAGCAGTCCTGAATTGAGCTTGGTTGCTCTCATACCAGAGCAATAGTACACCCTGAAAATCCCATACACTACCAAAAAATCCCTAATGGAATAAACAAGGACCAGTAAGCAAAATTTCAGAAAGTAGTTTGATTTTTATCTTCCACACAGAAGCTCTTTCATACATCTTTCATTTTTCCTTCCCTCATATCTTCTATTCTCAAATGGATTGTTCATTAGAATAATAAGCAGCATCTATCTGAAACCATCAACAGGCATTATATGGAATGGGTATAGGTTAGAAGCATTCCCAATAAGATCAGGGTGAAACAAGGATGCCCATTATCACCACAACCATTCAATATTGTATTAGAAATGTAAGCTTCAGCAATAAGTGAAGAAAAAAGAAATTGAAGGAATTAGAATTGGGAAGGAAGACAAAACTCTCACCCTTTGCAGATGACATGATGGTATACCTAGAGAATCCCAAAAAAATCATCTACAAAACTACTAGAAATAATTAATAACTTTAGCAAAGTTGCAGGATATAAAATAAACCCTCATAAATCCTCAACATTTCTATATATGACTAGCAAGATACAGCAGAAAGGGACTAGAAAGAGAAATATCATTCAAAGTAATCTCAGACAATTTAAAATATCTGGAAGTCTACCTGCCAAGGCAGACTCAAAATTTTTTATTTTTTTATTTTTATTTTTTGCAAGACAATGTGGTTAAGTGGCTTGCCCGGGGCCACACAGCTAGGTAATATTATGTATCTGAGGCCGGATTTGAACTCGAGCACTACTGACTCCAGGGACCGGTGCTCTATCCACTGTGCCACCTAGCTGCCCCAAGACTCAAAATTTTTGAAAATAATTACAAAACACTTCTCATACAAATAAAATCATATTTAAATAACTGGGCAAACACCAACTGCTCATGGATAGGTCGAACTAATATAATAAAAACCACAATTCTACCAAAACTAAACTACTTGTTTAGTGCCCTACCAATAAAAAATTCCAAAAAATTACTTTAATGAGTTAGAAAAAGTTGTAAGTAAATTTATATGGAGAAATAAAAAGTCAAGAATTTCCAGGGATGCAATGAAAAAAATGCAAAAGAAGGTGGCTTAGCCTAACCAGATCTAAAATTATATTATAGGGGGCATCTAGGTAGCGTAGTGGATAGAATGCTGGCCCTGGAGTCAGGAGTACTGGAATTCAAATCTGGCCTCAGATACTTAATAATTACCTAGCTGTGTGGCCTTGGGCAAGCCACTTAACCCCATTTGCCTTGCAAAAAAAACCCTATAAAATTATATTATAAAGCATCAGTCATCAAAACTGTCTAGTATTGGCTAATAAACAGAGTGGTGGATCAGTGGAATAGACTAAGTGCAATAACAGGAAATGATTATAGTAATGCTGTTTGATAAACCTAAAGAGTCCAGCTATTGGGATAAAAACTTTCTCTTTTATAAAACCTGTTGGGAAAATTGGAAGTTAGTATGAAAGAAACTTAGATTAGATGAACACCTCACACCCTATACCAAGATAAGATCCAAATGGATACAGGATTTAGACATAAAAAAAATTATAAGCAAACTAGAAAATCAAGGAGTAGTTTACCTATCAGATTTATGGAAAGGGAAGCAGTTTATGACCAAGGAAGAAATGGAGAACATCATTAAAAGCCAACTAGATAATTTTGATTACATTAAATTACAAAGTTTTTGCACAGACAAAACCATTGTAACCAAGATCAAAAGAAATGTAGTAAATTGGGAAACAATCTTTACAACTAGTATTTCTAACCAATATACAGAGAACTGAGTCAAATTTTCAAAAAACAAGCCATTCCCCAATTGACAAGTGGTCAAAGGATATGCAAAGGCAATTTACAGCTGAGGAAATCAAAGCGATCCATGGTCATATGAAAAATGGCTCTAAATCATTACTTATTAGAGAAATGCAAATTAAAGTATCTCTGAGATACCACCTCACAACTCTCAGACTGGCCAATAAGACCAGAAAAGACAATGATCATTGTTGGACGCGTTGTCGGAAATCTGGGACACTAATATATTGCTGGTGGAGCTATGAACTCATCCAACCTTTCTGGAAAGCACTTTGAAATTATGCCCAAAGGATAACAAAAATGTTGATACCCTTTGATCCAGAAATACCATTACTGGATCTATACCCTGAAGAGATGACTGACTCTGCTGTAGAGTAGCTGAGTGGCCGCAGCAGACAAATTCCTGGTCCTGGGGCCAAGAGGCCCTGAGCCCCCATATCACCCCTTAGGCCCAGCATCCACCTGGCCTTATGGTCCCGGACAGGCCATCCAATCCCAGCCCCTTGCAAGAAGTAAAAAACAAAATGCATTATATCTGACCACATTCCCATCCATCCTCTCCTCCTTTATTCACATCCCCACCCCTTTCCCCTGTCCCCCCCCACTCCTTCTTACTCCAGATGTCTATACCCCATTGAGTATACATGCTGTTTCCTCTCCTAGCCACCTCTGATGAGAGCAAAGATTCCCTCATTCCCCCTTGCCTTTTCCCTTTCCATATCATTGCAATAGCTCATTGTAATAAAGAAAAATCTTATTATATGAATTATCTTGGCCTATTCTCCCTATCCTTTTTCTTTCTCCCTTTACATTTCCCTTTTTTCTATTGACTCCATTTTTACACCATATTTTATCTTCAAATTCAGCTTTCTCCTGTGCTTCATCTATAAAAGCTCTTTCTACCTGCTCTGTTAATTGAGAAGGTTTATAGGAGTATTATAAGTGTCATTTTTCTATACAGGAATACATGCAGTTCATCATGAAGTCCCTCATATTTTCCCCTTCTCCACTATGCTTCACCTGAGTCCTGTATTTGAAGATCAAACCTTCTGTTCAGCTCTGGCCATTCCAACATCAACATTTGAAATTCCCCTGGTTCATTGAAAGTCCATCTTTTTCCCTGGAAGAGGACATTCAGTTTTGCTGGGTAGTTGATTCTTGGTTGCATTCTAAGCTCTTTTGCCTTCCGGTATATTATATTCCAAGCTCTATGAGCTTTTAATGTAGTTGCTGCTAAGTCCTGTGAGATCCTGATTGTAGCTCCATGGTATTTGAATTGTGTCCTTCTGGCTGCTTGTAATATTTTCTCTTTGACTTGGGAGTTCTGGAACTTGGCTATAATGTTCCTGAGGGTTGGTTTTTTGGGATCTCTTTCTCAGGGGGATCGGTGGATTCTCTCCATTTCTATTTTTTCCTCTGCTTCTAGAATATCAAGGCAATTTTCCTGTAGTAATTCTTTGAAAATGATGTCAAGGCTCTTTTCCTGATCATGACTTTCAGGTATTCTAATAATTTTATAATTATCTTTCCTAAGTCTGTTTTCCATATCAGTTGTTTTTTTCAATGAGATGTTTCACATTTTCTTCTAAATTTTTTGTTCTTTTGGTTTTGAAGTATTGAGTCCAGATTTCTCGTAAATTCATCAATCTCCCTGAGTTCTATTCTTTGTCTGAAGGATTTGTTTTCCTCAGAGAGCTTTCTTATCTCTTTTTCCATCTGGCCAATTCTGCTTTTTAAAGCATTCTTCTCCTCAATAACTTTTTTTACTGTTTTATCCATTTGACCTAAGCTGGTTTTTAGCATGCTATTTTCTTCAGCATTGTTTTGGATATCCTTGACTAAGCTGCTGACTTCATTTTCATGTTTTTCCTGCATCTCTCATTTCTTTCCTCAGTTTTTCTTCTAACTTCCTCATTTGATTTTCAGAGTCTTTTTTTTGAGCTCTGTTGTAGCCTGAGCCCAATTTCTGTTTTTCTTGGAGTCTTTAGATGCAGGAGCTTGTGATTCCTCATCTTCAGATTGAGTGTTTGGATCCTTCTTGGGCTCACAGGCAACATATTTCTCAATGGTGTTCCTATTTTTTCTCTGCTTGCTCATTTTCCCTGCCTTAGCCTGGTTTTGGGGTGCTTCCTGAGCTTTTGGGACACTCCCACAAGGGTCTCAGTGTGTGAGGCTCTGTCCTCCCTCCTGGTCTGTGAATGACCATAAGCAACCCACTCTGCCATGGGGCTGAGGTGGCGGGGGGCACTGCTGTTCTATGGGGGAGCCTAGACTGCGATCAGGATCTGAATGTGGTCAGAACACCAGAGTCCTCTTCCAGGGGCTGAGCTCTGCAGTCTCTCTCTCTTCACTCCCCTCCCTAGGTTCAATGGGCTCATGCCCTGGGGGCTCCTGCTTACTGGATCCACCTGCTTGTTTCCTGGATCTGGGCTGCTGCAGCTAAGCTGCTAGTTGTGTGCCCTGAGGGCTGGGCTTCATGTGCTTGCTTTGGCAGAGGTCACCCTCTGTTACCCCAATTTGTGCCTGGTGCTCCCGGGGCATAGGTCAGGAAACTCCCCCGCTGCTGTGAGCCACAGATCCTAGCTTCCTGGGACTGCCTCCAGGAGGCTGAAGTTCTTTCGCTCTGGGGGGCCACCCCTCTGGTGGCCGCCTCTCCAACCCTGGGGAGCAGAGCCTTTCTGCTCTTTTCCAGGTTACCTTGAGTAGGAGAACTGCCTCATTGTGTCCCTCTGTGGGTTCCGAGTCCTTTGTTTAGAAGTTTTATGAGAGAGCACCTAAGACAGGATCCTCTCATCGCCATCTTGGCTCCAGATGCTTGATCTTTGGAATGCGAGCTATGGGACATCTGAACAGTATTCTACAAAGGAAAGATATCATATTGCCGATAATTCCTGTAGTCAGGGCTATTTTTTTTTCAGTGGTAATGAAAGGTTGTAAGAATTGGACTGTAAGAAAAGCTGAGTACTGCAGAACCAAATTGTGATACTGTGGAGTCCCTTGGACAGCTAGGAGGTCAAATCAGTCAATACTTAGAGAAATTGATTCAAACTGTTCATTGGAAGGACAAATTCTGAATCTGAGGCTTAAATAATTTGGCCATATCAGAATAGCCAGGATTCATTGGAAAAGACCCTGATGTTGAGAAAGAAAGACAAAAAGGTCAGGGCTAGAGGATGGAATAGATAGGTAGTATCATGGATGTAATGAACATGAGACTAACTAGACTTCAGTAGACAGTGGAGGACAGAAGGGCCTGGTGTGCTATGATTCATGGGTTCATGAAGGATCAGACATAACTGAACAAGAAACAAGAAGGGAAGGTAGAGGTTGGGTCCAGAGGCTTGTTACTTTTCTTTCTTCAAAGAGAGGGTGACTGGATAGACATATCTATTTGCTCCCTTAAATGGTATCAGTCTAATGGCATATAGTTTTCAGGTCAAGTTAAATACTTTGTCACTATTTATTAACAGGAGAGAATTAATCCCAAATACCATATTCAAGGCTTAACTCCCTTTCCATAAAATATTAGTTACAAAATGGACACATATATAAAGTAACAAAGAAATTCATTTATTTAATTTGGTAGCAAAATATAAATCCAAACAAAAATACATAGGAGAATATATACCAGGTAACATGAATGGGGCAAGCCAACTCAACTGAAGGAGATAGAAAGAAAGGAAGAAGGAGATTGATAAGAAGAGGAAGAGGGATAAGGGAGGAGAAGGAGAGAGAGAGAGAGAGAGAGAGAGAGAGAGAGAGAGAGAGAGACAGAGAAACAGAGATACAGAGAAACAGAGACACAGTGTAGTACAATAAGGACATGATGGTGACTTCCAGTTCCTCTCTGTAAGGGACTGTTGTGTGTGGGAGTACTGTAAATTTTCATCACCTGATGTCTTCTAGCACCAGAGCCTTATTTACTAATTGATTGCAGAGTGCCACAGGAGTGGAAATGGACCAGGGAGTGGGGAGGATATTTAAGCACTTGTATTTGGTTTAATAAATGGAGATCTAGGAGATCTTGGAGAACTAGGAGAACTTTAAGGAAAACTTGTTATCCTTATCTCCCACCCCTTCAACATTCGCCTGGGTAAGGATAAGCTAGCTGGCAGGAACCTAACACTTCCTAAGCAGCTGGTCGAACAGGAACTTAATAGGTCTCATGTTGGCTTCTTCCCAGAATATTTTCTACTCTTCAGGGACCAAAGAGAGAATGTGTCATGCTACAACTTCTCTTTTAAAGCTGGAAGCCTGAAAATGAGCTAAAGAAAGAAACTCGAGAGCTAGAAAAGATGAAGAGTCTCAAGAGAGATTGGATCTCTCCTCTCCTGTTCTTCCCAACTCCTCCCCATCCTTGATTGCAGACTCAGAGCATTGATCTTCATCAATGAGCAAAACGTCCCATGCCATTGGGCATTGGGGCTTGGATTATATTGATTTACTAATTTTAAATACATATATATATATATATATATATATATATATATACACATAATGGAATGTAATATTGGGGACAGAGGCTGATTTTCCTTTTTTGTTTCCATATTTCTTGTCCTAGTTCAGTGCCTTGACCTAATTAGATTCTTAAAAAAAAGTTTATTGGTGTTAAATTGGAAGAGGAGGGTTTGTTTTGGAGTGAAATATCTCGCATTTTCCCTTGGGAATGTGTGAGATTTTTTTAATTTGTGTTAATTTCTAGTTCATTAACACCTCAAAGATGTTCTTTGAACAATTCACTTATAAGGATGTGAGGTATAGGTAGGTACTCCAAAAGCTGACCACATATCACAATTTGTAATATTAATGTCTGCAGAAGAAGGAAAGATCGATTGGGTATAAGACAGAGTAACTCCTTTAGCTTTATCTACCTTTTTGAACAATTTAGGCTTAAATTTAATTCCATAAGCCATAAGCTTGTGCACTGTATGAGACTAGAGGAATATAAAGACAAGAAAAACATAACCCAGTATCTGCCCTCAAGGGACTTACATTTAACTGGAGAGAATGTATAAACAGCGAATTAAATATGAAATATTTACAAAATAAGGAATTTTAGTAGTAGAGTGAAGAGCACTTAAGTACTTTACTAAGCATTTAACTAAGGTGGACCTTACCTCTTACCTTAATTTTGCTTTGAAGGGAGTTAAGGATGCTAGAAGGCAGAGGGGAGGAAGAAAATCATTTCAGTCATGAGTCAGGCAGGCAACTCACATTTTTTTATATGCCTACCAGCTGTCATCAAGTGCTGGTATGTGAAGGAAGGTAAGAGATTTCCCACTCTTAAGGAACTCACAGTCTAATGGGGACAACAAGAAGTATAAACATCTAAGAATAGATACATGAGGTTGTTTCAAAAAAATCTCAATTCAGTGTTCAAGCTACACAAGTCCTTAGTGCTTAAGTTATCAAGCTTGGATAATTTAAAATTGTACTAAGAATTTTGGGACCACTGTGGTCCCCAAAATTGGGGGTATTATCAGAAAGAAGATATTAACATGAAGGAAGACTCTGAAATGCTTTTTGCAGGAGGAAATTTGGTAGAGAATTGAATGAAGTCAGGTAATCTAGGAGTTGGAGAAGAGGAGGAAGAGAATTTCAGGTATGAGGGACAGCCAATGAAAATGCTCTGTCAGGACCTTGAGGGTTGTGTGTGGGGAACAGTAAGGAGGCCAGTGTCATTGGATCATAGAGTATCTGGAGGAATATAAGGTAGTAGAAGGCTAGAAAGGTAGGTCAGGTTATGAAACAAAGCAGAGATTTTTATATTTGATTTTGGCCATAAAATAGGAGTCAATGGCATGGTCAAACCTAAAGCTCACCTTGATGACTGAGAAGATGGAGAGAAACTTGATTTGTCAAGAACAAATAACAGGCTACTGAAATATTTCAGGTGTGAGATGAAAAGAATAGGGAACATATTCACAAGAAGTTTTTTTTGGTTTAACATTTAAAAAAATTATCTATTTACCCCAAAGAGTGTAAATAGAAACAATGGGTGAAAGCTTCAGAAAAAGATTTAAGCTAGTTATAAGAAAACATTTAATAACTATAGTATTATCTAAAATTCTAAATATTACTTTAAGTTTCACAAAATTTTTATAAGCACTATTATTTCCATTTTATAGATGATGAAACTGAGGTAGATAACTTGACCAAAGTTAATACAGATAATAAGAGCCAAGATCTCTAACTTCCTAACCCAACTACCCAATGATGGAACGGGTTGCTTTGAGAGGTGGTGGTTTTCTCTTCCTGAAGGTCTTCAACTCTCAATTAACTCTTATTGGATATGATGAGGCTGATAGGAAGCAGAGATGATGGAATATTGAACTTGGAATAAGGAAGAATTGAATTCAGATTCTTCCTCATAGCATTAATGATTTGTAATTTGTCAACACTTTTAGGCTGAATGATACTAGACAAGTCATGATCTCTTCTACTACCAGTTTCTTCATCTGTTTAACAGCATAACAATAGTACTGACCTCACAGGGCTGTTGTGAAAAATCACCCAATATAATATATATAAGGTCCTTTTTATAAGAATATAAAGTGCTAAATAAAGGTTGGCTATTGTTTTTTTATGATGGGAATTCCTTTTGTGTATAGTTTGGACTAGATAGTACCTAAGATCCCTTTTAGTAATTTGTGATTCCAATAATTCTGTGACTCTGCCTTCTTTCTAATACACTCCCAGGTATAAAATCATTGGGTCAAAAGTTATGAATGGTTTGGTGACTTTTCTCACATAATTACAATTCTTTTTTGCCAGAATGTTTTGACCAGTTCATAACTCCATCAACAGTATATTAATGTTTGTCTTTCGATGGTTTCCCTCTAGCATTGACTATTACCTTCTTTTGTCTTCTTTAATGGGAATGGTAAAACCTCAGAAATTTTTTAAATTTATATTTTTCTTATTTATAGTGATTTGAAAAATCATTCATATGATTCAATAGTTTGTGGCTTTTAAAAATTATTAATTTATTTTTTAACATTCTTTTATTTTAAAATTTTGAGTTCTAGATACTGCTCTTCCTTCCCATGGTTCCCCCACCCACAGAGAAAGAAAGCAATCTGCTATTTATTTCACATGTGAAATCACACAAAACTTATTGCCATATTAACCATATCACAAAAAACCCCCCAAAAATAAAGTAAGAAAATTATATTTCAGTTTGCACTCAGAGTTCAACAGTTCTCTCTCTCTCTCTGGAGATGAATAGCATTTTTCATCATATGTCACTTAAAATTGTTTTGGATTACTGTATTAATCAGAGAAATAAAATCTTTCACAATAGATCAACATTACAATATTGCTGTTACTGTGAACAATGAGATCCCAGTTCATTCTGGGATCGTTCATATAGGTCTTGTCAGATTTTTCTGAAACCACCCCTCTAATTATTTCCCATAACACAATATATGCCACAATTGTATGTCAAAATCATATGCCACAATTTGTTCAGCCATTCCCCAATTTCCAGCTCTTTGCCATCACAAAAAGAGCTGCTATAATTATTTTTGAACCTATAGTAGATAGGTTTCTTCTCTCCTTGAGCTCTTTGGGATATAGACATAGTAGTGTTATTGCTCAACTGAAAAATATGCACAGTTTCGCAGCTCTTTGGATGCTGTTCCAAATTGTTCTCCAGAGTTATCAGATCATTTCACAACTCCACCAGCAATTATTTAATGTACCTGCTTTCTGTAATCCTCTCCAGCATCTAATAGGTGTGATGTGATACCACAGAGTAATTCTAATTTACCCTTCTCTGATCAGTAGTAATTTAGAGTATTTAAAAAATATGATTAAAGATAGTCTTAATTTATTCTTCTGAAAAGTGCCTGTTCTTATCTCTTTACCATTCATCAATTGGAAAATGGTTCTCATTTTTATAAATTTCACTCAGTTCTCTGCATATTGGAGACATAAGGCCCTCATCAGAGAAACTTGCTGTAAGATTTTTTTTTTAAGTTTTTGCAAGGCAAAGGCTTGCCCAAGGCTACACAGCTAGGTAATTATTAAGTGTCTGAGGCCGGATTTGAACTGAGGTACTCCTGACTCCAGGACCGGTGCTCTATCCACTGCAACACCTAGCTGCCCCTCAAGATTTTTTTTTGATATTAATTTTATTGTCTTTTTAAAATTTTTTTATTTTTATTAAAGATATTATTTGAGTTTTACAATTTCCCCCCAATTTTGCTTCCCTCCCCCACCCCCACCCCACATATAGCACTCTGTCAGTCTTTACTTTGTTTCCATGTTTTACCTTGATCCAATTTGGGTGTGATGAGAGAGAAATCATATCCTTAAAGAGAACGGAATTCTCAGGGGTAACAAGATCAGACAATAAGATATCTGTTTTTTTTCCAAATTAAAGGGAATAGTCCTTGTACTTTGTTCAAACTCCACAGCTCCTTATCTGGATACAGATGGTACTCTCCTTTGCAGACAGCCCAAAATTGTTCCCAATATTTGCACTGATGGGATGAGCAAGTCTTTCAAGGTTGAATATCACTCCCATGTTGCTGTTAGGGTGTACAGTGTTTTTCTGGTTCTGCTCATCTCACTCAGCATCAGTTCATGCAAATCCCTTTAGGTTTCCCTGAAATCCCATCCCTCCTGGTTTCTAATAGAACAATAGTGTTCCATGACATACATATACCACAGTTTGCTAAGCCATTCCCCAATTGAAGGACATTTACTGGATTTCCAATTCTTTGCCACCACAAACAGGGCTTCTATATTTTTGTACAAGTAATGTTTTTACCCTTTTTCCTCATCTCTTCAGGGTATAGACCCAGTAGTGGTATTGCTGGGTCAAAGAGGATGCACATTTTTGTTGCCCTTTGGGCATAGTTCCAAATAGCTCTCCAGAGGGTTGGATGAGTTCACAGCTCCACCAACAGTGTAACAGCATCCCAGATTTCCCATATCCCTTCCAACAATGATCATTATCCTTCCTAGTCATACTGGCCAATTTGAGAGGTGTGAGGTGGTACCTCAGGAGAAGCTTTAATTTGCATTTCTCTAATAATTAATGATTTAGAGCATTTTTTCATATGGCTATGGATTACTTTGATCTCCTCATCTGTAAATTGCCTTTGCATATCCTTTGACCATTTGTCAATTGGGGAATGGCTTTTTGTTTTAAAAATATGACTCAGTTCTCTATATATTTTGTCAGAATCATTAGTTGTAAAGATTGTTTCCCAATTTACTACTTTTCTTTTGATCTTGATTACATTGGTTCTATCTGTGCAAAAGCTTTTTCATTTAATGTAATCAAAAACATCTAATTGGTTTTTAGTGATGTTCTCCAACACTTCCCTAGTCATAAACTGTTCCCCTTTCCATAGATCTGACAGGTAGACTAGTCCTTGATCTTCTAATTTGCTTATAGTATTGTTTTTAATGTCTATGTCCTGTAACCATTTGGATCTTATCTTGGTAAAGGGTGTGAGGTGTTGGTCTAATCTAAGTTTCTTCCATACTAACTTCCAATTATCCCAGCAGTTTTTATGAAAGAGGGGGCTTTTATCCCAATGGCCAGACTCTTTGGGTTTATCAAACAGCAGATTACTATAATCCTCTCCTGCTTTTACACCTAGTCTATTCCACTGGTCCACCACTCTGTTTCTTAGCCAATACCAAACAGTTTTGATGACTGATGCTTTATAACATAATTTTAGATCGGGTAGTGCTAAGCCACCTTCGTTTGCATTTTTTTCATTAAACTCCTGGCAATTCTTGACTTTTTATTTTTCCGTATGAATTTACTTACAATTTTTTCTAACTCATTAAAGTAATTTTTTGGAATTTTGATTGGTAGGGCACTAAACAGATAGTTTAGTTTTGGTAGAATTGTCATTTTTATTATATTAGCTCTCCCTATCCATGAGCAGTTGATATTTGCCTAGTTATTTAAATCTGATTTAATTTGTGTGAGAAGTGTTTTATAATTGTTTTCAAAAAGATTGTGAGTCTGTCTTGGCAAATAGACTCCCAAATATTTTACACTGTCTGAGATTACTTTGAATGGGATTTCTCTTTCTAACTCTTCCTGCTGTTTCTTGCTAGTCATATATAGGAAAGTTGAGGATTTATGGGGGTTTATTTTATAACCTGCAACTTTGCTAAAATTGCTAATTGTTTCCAGTAGTTTTTTAGATGATTTCTTGGGATTTTCTAGGTAGACCATCATGTCATCTTCAAAGAGTGAGAGTTTTGTCTCTTTCGTCCCAATTCTAATTCCTTCAATTTCTTTTTCTTCTCTAATTGCTGATGCTAACATTTCTAATACAATATTGAATAGTAGTGGTGATAATGGGCACCCCTGTTTGACCCCTGATCTTATTGGGAATGCCTCTAGCCTCTCCCCATTGAATATAATGCTTATTGATGGTTTCAGATAAATACTGCTAATTATTTTAAGGAACAGTCCATTTATTCCTACACTCTCTAGGGTTTTTAATAGGAAAGGATGCTGTATTTTGTCAAAAGTTTTTTCAGCATCTATTGATATGATCATATGATTTCTGACAGGTTTGCTGTTGATATAATTGAGTATACTAACAGTTTTCCTAATATTGAACCATCCCTGCATTCCTGGAATAAATCCTACTTGGTCATAATGTATTATCCTCGTGATGAATTGTTGTAGTCATTTTGCTAAGATTTTATTTAGGATTTTTGCATCTATATTCATCAGGGAAATAGGTCTATAATTTTCTTTCTCTGTTTTAACTCTTACTGGTTTAGGTAACAGTACCATGTTGGTCTCATAGAAAGAGTTAGGCAGAGTTCCATCTTTCCCTATTTTTCCAAAGAGTTTATATAGGATTGGAACCAATTGTTCTGTAAATGTTTGGTAGAATTCACTTGTGAATCCATCTGGCCCTGTATATTTTTTTTAGGGAGTTCAATAATGGCTTGCTGAATTTCTTTATCTGAGATAGGGTTGTTTAGGTATTTAATCTCTTCTTCATTTAACCTGTGCAACTTATATTTTTGTAAATATTCATCCATTTCACTTAGATAATCAAATTTATTGGCATAGAGTTGGGCAAAATAATTTCAAATTATTACTTTAATTTCCTCCTCATTGTTGGTGAGTTCACCTTTTTCATTTATGATACTAGCAATTTGGTTTTCTTCTTTCTTTTTTTTAATCAAATTGACCAGAGGTTTATCAATTTAATTGGTTTTTTCATAATACCAACTTTTGGTTTTATTTATTAATTCAATGATTTTTTTGCTTTTGATTTTATTAATTTCTCCTTTAATTTTTAGAATTTCTAATTTGGTATTTGATTGGGGATTTTTGATTTGTTCTTTCTCTAATTTTTTTAGTTGCATGTTTACTTCATTGATTTCCTCTTTCTCCAATTTATTCATATAAGCATTAAGAGCTATAATATATCCCCTGAGAGATGCTTTGAATGAATCCCATAGGTTTTGGTATGTTGTTTCATCATTATCATAACCTAGGATAAAATGGTTAATTCTTTCTATAATTTGTTTTCTGGTCCACTCATTTTTTAAAATGAGGTTACTCAGTTTCCAATTTGTTCTGGGTCTATGTCTCCTTGGCCCAGTATTGCATATGATTTTTATTGCATTGTGATCTGAGAAAGATGTATTCACTATTTCTGCCTTTCTGCAGTTGATCATTAGGTTTTTATGTCCTAGTACGTGGTCAATTTTTGTTTAAGTTCCATGTACTGCCAAGAAAAAGGTATATTCCTTTCTATCCCCATTCAGTTTCCTTCATAAGTATACCATATCTAATTTTTCCAACAATCTATTTACATCCCTAATTTCTTTCTTGTTTGTTTTATGATTTGATTTGTCTAGATCTGATAGCAGGAGGTTGAGGTCTCCCACTAGTAGAGTTTTGCTGTCTATGTCTTCCTCTAGTTCTTTCAGCTTGTCCTCTAAGAATTTGGGTGCTGTCCCACTGGGTGAATATATATTCAATATTGAAATGACTTTATTGTCTATGGTACCTTTTAGGAGGATAAAGTTTCCTTCCTTATCTCTTTTAATGCTTTCTATTTTTGCTGCTGCTTTGTCTGAGATAAGGATTGCTACCCCTGCTTTTTTTACTTCAGCTGAGACAAAATATAGTTTGCTCCAACCTTTTACCTTTACTCTATATGTATCTCTCTGCTTCAAATGAGTTTCTTGTAAGCAGCATATTGTAGGATTCTGACTTTCAATCCACTCTGCTATTTCCTTACATTTTAAGAGAAGTTCATTCCATTCACATTCAAGGTCATGATTACTAATTCTTTATTGCCCTCTGTGCTATCTTCCCTCTGTTTGTATTTTCCCCCTTTCCCCCTTTTATCCATATTCCCCAGTATTTTGTTTTTGAATACCACCCCCTTCAGTGTGTTTGCCCTCCTATATCACACCTTCCCCTTTCTTTCCCCTTTCCCTTTTTCATTTTTCCCTTCCCTTCCTTTTGTTATTTTCCCTTATTCCCCCCTCCCCTTCCCTTTCTCTGTCCCCCCTCCCCTTTTCCCCTTTCAATACTTGAAAGGTTAGATGTTTTGTAAGTTAACTGAGAATATGTAGGTTGACTTTTAGCCAAGTCTGATGAGAAGAAGATTCAGGTGTTTCTCCTCTGCTCCCTTCTTCCCCTCTATTACCATAGGTTTTTTGTACCTCTTAGTGTAATGAGATTTGTCCCATTCAATCCCCTCCCTCCTTCTGTCTCTTTCCTGTCCCCCTTTTTAGGGAGGTAGTGTATTTTTTTAGATCATCCTATCTAGGTCATAGAAAATTCTGAGTGTTTGTCCCTTCTAGTTCAGTATATTCTATTGAATAGAGTCAAAATTCCTGAGAGTTATTAGAGTCTTTCTCCCAAGTGGGGTTAAAGCCAGTTACATCCCATTAGATAGCTGTCTCATGGATAGGTCATGGATGCCCATCATTTCTGGCTAGGTATATTCTCTCTGTTAGAGTTACATTTCTCAGGATTTATGAGAGTCTCTTTCCTTCGCCCCCCCCCCCCCCCCCCCCATGCTGGAATATAGCCAGTTTCAACTTACTGGATTGCATTTTTTTCCTTTTACCACCCCCCCATTTTTTTTTAACCTTTTCATGTGTCTCTTGAACCTCCTGTTTGATGTCCAAATTTTCTGTTTAGCTCTGGTCTTTTCATCAGAAAGTTTTGGAATTCTTCCATTTTGTTAAATGTCCATCTTTTTCCCTGGAAGAGAAGGTTTAGCTTTGCAGGAAAGTAGATTTTTGGCTGCATTCTAAGCTCCCGTGCTCTTGGAAATATCTCATTCCAGGCTCTTTGATCCCTTAAAGTTGATGAAGCCAGGTCCTGCGTCATTGTTACTGTGGCTCCTTTATATTTAAATTGTTTCTTTCTGGCTGCTTGCAGGATTTTCTCTTTTCTCTGATAGTTCTGGAGTTTGGCCACAATATTCCTTGGTGTTTCCATTTTAGAATCTTTTTCTGGTGGGGATCGATGTACTCTTTCAATTACTACTTTGCCCTCCGATTCCATGATATCAGGGCAGTTTTCCATGACTAGATCCTGTAATATTAAGTCCAGGCTTTTTTTCTCTTCAATGTTTTCAGGAAGTCCTATAATTTTCAGGTTGCCCCTCCCTCCTCGATCTATTCTCGAGGTCAGTGGTTTTGTTGATGAGGTATTTCACATTTTCTTCTATTTTTTCTATTTTTTGATTTTGTTTAACTGACTCTTGCTGTCTCATGGAGTCATTAGTTTCTGTAGACTCCATTTTTTTTTTTTGTGGGGAGGAATTTTCTTCATTAACCTTTTGCAACTCCTTTTCCAATTGGTCAATTCTACTTTTGAAAGAGCTTTCCATTTGACCAATTGAGGTTTTGAGAGAATGAATTTCTTTTTGCATTTGCCCAATTTATGATCTGAGAGAATTATCCTCATTTTTTAGTTGTCCAGTTGATGATCTGAGAGATTTATTCTCCTTTTGTGTTTGTCCAATTGTACTTTCTAAGGTATTAATTGTCTTTTCCAAATTTTTAAACTCCTTCCTTATTTATTCAAGGAAGTCTTTCTGTGCTGGAGACCAGATTGTATTCTCCTCAGAGGTTCCAGGTCTCCCTGGGTTGGGGTCTTTCCTTTCCAGGAATTTTTCTATGGATCCACCTTTCCGCTCACCCTTCTTCTTTATGCTAATACCTTGATGGGGGGGGGGCTGGCTCACCTGGGCTTGGGATAGCTAAAGGCTTTACTGAGTGCAGTTTCTCTGGCTGGCCAGTAAGAGGTGCTGCTTGCCCTCTCTGGGGTGTCTGTGACCTTGGTTGGGATGCCTTCTCCCTTTGCCCGAAGGCAGGAGTTGGAACTATTGAATTCTTTTGCCTTCAATCAATGGTGGACTTTACCCTGGCCTGAGGTCATTCCTCAGCTGGGCTGCTTCTTCTGCTCACACACCTGGGCCTGAGGAAGAAGTAATTTGCAATTGTTTGTTTTGGAGGAGGCCTCAGTGCAATGGAGGCGTGGACTCAGAGTTTCTCAGACCAGAGGAGCCCAGCAATGGTGTCCGCAGCTCTCCTGCACCAGACCTCTCCCTGCAGCCCCTTCCCCAAGCTCCAGGGGGACAGCACCAACAACAGCGCCTCTGCTTCCCCACCGACCCAAGCCCCTTTCATCCAGCCCCACCGCTGATCCAGCAGGTCCCGCTCTCGGGCCCTCAGACTCCCAGTTCCAATTCAGCTGTTAATCTGGCTGATCCCAGGCTGTGTCTCCCTTGGAGCCCAGACTCACATGCTGGTACTCAGCTAACGCTGCTGCGGGAGACAAATCCTGAGGTAAATCTTCTTCTCCTGGCTTTTCTTTCTGGGTTTCCTGGCTCGGCTTACTTTTAAGAGGTTTGTTTCATGTGATAGATTGGGAAGAGATCAGGAGACTTTAGAACTGTTCCTGTCTTCTCTCCGCCATCTTGGCCAGAAGTCAATTTTATTGTCTTTTAGCAAAATTAAGTTTCACTGATTATCTCTTTTAATTAATTATCTTTTTTTTTTTTGCTTTGACTGAAATGATGATAGCTACTCTTGTCTTTTTTTAACTTTGATTGAAGCATAATAGATTCTGCTGCAACTCTTTATTTTAACACTTATCTGTGTCTTTCTGTTCAAGTGTCTCTTGTACACAAACTATTGTTGGATTATGATTTCTAATCCATTCTGCTTGCTACTTCTGTTTTATGGATTAGTTTATTGCATTCATATTCACAGTTTTGATTACTGTGTATTTCCTTCCTTCCTTCCTTCCTTCCTTCCTTCCTTCCTTCCTTCCTTCCTTCCTTCCTTCCTTCATTCCTTCCTATTTTCTTCTATTTATCCTTTTCTCTCTCATTTTATCCTATTATTCCTCAAAGGACTGTTTTGCTTCTGATTGCTCTTCTCCTTTAATTCAATCTATTTTTCTTCACGGCCTCCCCCTTTGCCTTGTCTTAGCATCTCCCCCTTCTATTTCCCTATTTGATAAGATAAATTTCTATACTCACCTGAGTGTATATTCATTCTTTCCTCTTTGAATCAGTTCAGATAAGAATGAGATTTGAACATTGCCTGTCACCCACTCACTCCATTTTCCCTTCCATTATAAAAGCTTTTTTGCAAGTCTGTTTTATGTGAGAAAAAAATTTCCCAATTTGCATCTACCTCCCCCCTCCTCCCAACACATCCCCTCTTTCTTATCGCTACATTTTTTTGAGATTATCTCCTTATAATTGACTCACAACTATGCTCTCTGTGTATGTAGACTCCTTCTAACTACCCTAAAAATAGTAATAGAGGTTACATCTTCTCATATGGGGAAAGTAAGCAGTTTTACTTTGTTGACTCTCTTATAATTACTCTTTCATGTTTGCTCTTCTCTTGTGTTATCTATTTGAATTCCAAATTTTCTATTCAGTTCTGGTCTTTTCATCAGGAATGTTTGGAAGTTTTCTATTGAATTAAATATTCATTTTCTTCCTGAAAGATTTTACTCAGTGTTGAGTTGGTTATTCTAGCTCCTTTGCATTCTGGAATGTCATATTCCAAGCACTCCACTCATTTAATTTAAAAGTTGCCAAATCTTGTGTGATCCTAACTATGACTCCATGATATTTCAATTGTTTTTTTCTGATTGCTTGCAACATTTTCTCTTTGACTTGTGAGCTCAGGAATTTGGTTGTAATATTCCTGGGGGTTTTTACTTTAGAATATCTTTCAGGAAGTGATGGTAGCTTTTTTTCAATTTATTTATTTAGTACTCTTTTTTAGAATATTTGAATAACATTTTATTCCCCCCATTACATTATTCCCCCCATTTATTCCCCCATTACATATTGTAAAAGATTTTTCATGCATTTTACAAAATTTTGAATTCCAAAATTTTCTCCCTTCCTACTTCCCTTCACTTCTTCTGAACATAGTTTAATATAGTTTATATTTGTACTATTCTTTCAAGTTCTACTTACCCTCTGGATCGAAGACACTAGGGCAATTTTTCCCATGATAAATTTTGGAAATATGATGTTTAGGCTCTTTCTTTGATCATAATTTTCCAGTAGTTCAATGATTTTTGAATCATCTTTTCTTGATCTATTTCCCAGGTCAGATTCCAATGAGAATTTCACATTTTCTTTTCTTTTTGTGTGTGAATTTTTTTCTTTATATAAATATTTTATTTGTTTTTACAATTACATACAATGTAGTTTCTACCGATAATTTTTTGCAAAGTTTTGAGTTTTACAATTTTTTTTCTTTCCCTTCCTTCCTTCCCCCTCCCCCAACAGAAGGCAATCTTATATAGTCTTTACATTTTCATCCATGATATGCATAGATCAAAATTTAATGTGTTGGGAGAGAAGAAACTGATCCAAAAGGAAGAAACAAAGCATTAGAGATAACAAAATTCTGTAATGCATAAAAACAACTTTTAAAAATGGAAGATGATAAGTTTTGGTTTTCATTTAAAGTCCACAGTTCCTTCTCTGGATACAGATGGTATTCTCCATCCCCTAAAACTGATGGAGACAGCAAGTCCTTCAAGGCTGATCATAATCCCATAGTGTTGTTAGTGTGTACAATATTCTTCTGGTTCTACTCATCTCATTCAGCATCAATTCATGCAAGTCTTTTCAGGTTTTCCCGAAATCCCATCCCTCATGATTTCTTATAGAGCAATAGTGTTCCATCACATACATATGCCAAAATTTGTGTAGTCATTCCCCAACTGATGGGCATCCCCTCAATTTCAAAATTTTTGCAACTGCAAACAGAGCTGCTATGAATATTTTTGTACATCGGGAGGTATTTCATATTTTCTCCTATTTTTGCATTCTTTTGTCTTTGTTTTATTGTTCCTTAAAGGCTTATGGAGTTATTAGCTTCCATTTACCCAATGCTAATTTAGAAGGAATTCTTTTCTTCAGTTAACCTTTTTTCTCTGAAACTTTGCTTACAGTTGTTTTCCCATTATCTTCTTCTAAGTTAATGTTCCCTACCATTGTAGTAGCTTCTTAATAGTCAAATTCTTTTTTTTTTTGCTTGTTTCCTTAATTTCACAGACAATTTTTTGACTTTGAATTTTGTATTAAAGTTGGACTCAATTCTCTTATGGATGGGGAGATACTGTGCCAAACTGCAGGCTTGTTCATGTTGATTTTTCAGAACTGTTCTGGAGATTGCCTTCCAAGGTGCTGTCATCCTGGAAGAGGCTATTCTCTTGATCTGTGTTCTTTTCTTTACCCATGAAGAAAGCATCTTTCTCTGCAGCTGCAGTGGTCCTCTTAGCTCTGAAATTGTGATTAGGAATCCTGTTCCATTGTGACTACAAGTGCTTTTCTTTACCCTGGAACTGCAACCCAGAATTGCTTATGAGTAACAGAGCTGACAATCAATGCCAGCTGCACTCATTGTCAATAAATGGTCCTCTGTAGTCACAATGTGACCAGTTGTCTAATCCCTTTAATGTTTCTGGGCTGAGAGTTCCTAAAGCTCCTACCTCTTTAACTGCTGTGACTGCCACTGCTGTCATCTACAAGGCCCTCCCACTGGGCCTGTCACTCTTTGGGGCTGCACACATCCCTTCCCCTCCCCCAGTATTACAGACCTTGCCTGCAGACCACCTAAATTGATTTAGGCTGGAAAAATGTTTCCTGGTCTTGTGTTGGCATTTTTACACCAAAAATTGATTTGAGACATTATTTTAAAGTAGTTTAGAGGGGAATTTTGGGAGAATTCAGCTGATTCTCAGTCTATACTTTGTCATCTTGGTTCTGCCCTTTAAGAAATCTTTTGGGACTTCCAGCCAAGATGGTGGAGAGATGACAGGCACAGTTCTAAAGTCTCCTGATCTTTCCCCATCTATCATATGAAACAAACATCTTAACAGAAATCTGACCCACAAAACCCAGAAAGAAAAACCAGGAGTAAGAACATTTACCTCAGGATTTGTCTCCTGCAGCAGTACTGAGTGAAATTGGGTGGGTGAGTCTGGGCTTAGAGGGTGGATAAGCCCTGGATCAGCCATATTAGCAGCTGAATTGGAACCGGGGAGTCTGGGTGACCAAGAGCCAGACCTGCTGGATCAACAGTGGGGCTAGATGGCAGGGGTTTGAGTCAACTACAGAGCAGAGGACTAGTGTTGGTGCTGTCCCTCTAGAGCTTGCCGACAGGACTGGGGGGAGAGTTCCAGGGCAGGATAGCTGTGGACACCATCCCTGGGCTCCTCTGCTCTGAGGTACTCTGAGTACACACCTCCATTACTGCTGAGGCCTCTTCCCAGAGCAAACAATTGCAGACTACTTCTGCCTCAGGCACAAGTGTGTGAGCAGAAGAACCAGCCCAGCTGCCAATAGGGAGAGGAATAACTTCACCCCAGGGTAAAGCCCACCATAGATTGAAGGTAAAAGGATTCAATACCTTCAATTGTGCCCTTCAAGCTAAGGGAGAAGGCCTCAATCAAGGTTACAGATACTCCAGAGAAAGCAACCAACACCTCCTACTGGCAAGCCAGAGAAATTGCATTCAGTGAGTAAAGCCTCTAGCAATCCTAAGCCCCTGTGAACCAGCCCCTCCCCAACTCAAGGTCTTAGCAAAATGAAGAGGGGTCAGTGGAAAGATGGGTCCATAGAAAAATTCTTGGAAGGGAAAGACCCTAATTCAGAAAGACTTAGAACCTCTGAGGAGAATACAATCTGGTCTTCAGCACAGAAAGACTTCCTTGAAGAAAGAAGGGAGGAGTTTAAAAATCAACTGGAAAATTTGAGAGAGACAATTAATACCTTGCAACAAGAAAACAAATCCTTAGAAAATACAATTGGATAAATACAAAATGAGACTAAATCTCTCAGATCATCAACTGGGCAAATGCAAAAGGAAAATAATTCTCTCAAAACCTCAGAATTGATTGAGAAGGGGCAACCTGAAAATTATAGGACTTTCTGAAATCATTGAAGAGAAAAAAAGCCTGGACTTAATATTACAGGATCTAGTGATGGAAAACTACCCTGATATCATGGAACCAGAGAGCAAAGTAGTTATTGAAAGAATACATCAATCCCCTCCAGAAAAAGATCCTAAAATGAAAACACCAAGGAATTTTGTGGCCAAATTCAATAATTATCAGATAAAAGAGAAAATCCTGCAAGCAGCCAGAAAGAAACAATTTAAATATCAAGGAGCCACAGTAAGCATTATGCATGACCTTGCTGAATCAACATTAAGGGATCAAAGGGCCTGGAATGAGATATTTCAAAGAGCAAAGGAGCTTGGAATGCAGCTAAGAATCAGTGATCCCGCAAAGCTGAACCTTCTCTTCCAGGGAAAAAGATGGACATTTAATGAAATGGAAGAATTCCAAAAATTCCTGATGAAAAGACCAGAGCTAAATAGAAAATTTGGACATCAAATAGGAGGTTTAAGAGACACATGAAAAGGTAAAAACAAAAGGGGGGGGTGGTAAAAGAAAAAATACCTGCTATTCAATAAGTTTAAACTGGCTATATCCCAGCATGGGGAAAAAAGATTCTCATAAATCTTGAGAACTGTAACTCTAACAGAGAGAATATACCTAGCCAGAAGTGATGGACATTCATGACCTATCCATGAGGAGACTGTTATGCAATGGGATGTAACTGGCTTTAACCCCACTTGGGAGAAAGACTCTAATGACTCTCAAGAATTTTAATTCTATTAGTTAGTATGTATTTAGCTAGAAGAGACAGATACTCAGAATTTTCTATGACGCAGATTGAATGATCTAAAAAATTCTACCTCCTTAAAAAGGGGTACAGGAAGGAGATGGGAGAAGGGAGGGGATTGAATGGGGTAAATCTCATTACACTAAAGTTACAAAATACCTATGGTAATAGAGGGGAAGAAGGGAGGAGATGAGAAACACCTGAATCTTCTTCTCATCAGATTTGGCTTAAAGTCAACCAACACATATTTAGTTAACTTAAAAAACATATAACATTTCAAGTATTAAAAGGGGAAAAGGGGAGGGGGGATGGAGAAATGGAGGGGGAGTAGGAAAAAAGGCAAACTAACAAAAGGAAGGGAAGGGAAAAGGGAAAAAAGGGAAAGGGGAAAGAAAGGGGAGGGGTGATATAGGAGGGCAAACACACTGAAGGGGGTGGTATTCAAAAACAAAATACTGGGGAATATGGATGGGGGGAAGGGGGAAAATACAAATAGAGGGAAGATATCATGGAGGGCAATAAAGAATTAGTAATCACAACTTTGAATGTGAATGGGATAAACTTTCCCTTAAAACATAAGTGAATAGCAGAGTGGATTAAAAACCAGTATCCTACAATATGCTGCTTACAAGAAACTCATTTGAAGCAGAGAGATACATATAGAGTAAAGGTAAAAAGTTGGAGCAAAATATGTTTTGCTTCAGCTGAAGTAAAAAAAGCAGGGGTATAGCAATCCTTATCTCAGACAAAGCAGCAGCAAAAATAGATAGTGTTAAAAGAGATAAGGAAGGAAACTTTATCCTCCTAAAAGGTATCATAGACAATAAAGTCATTTCAATATTGAATATATATGCACCCAGTGGGACAGCACCCAAATTCTTAGAGGACAAGCTGAAAGAACTAGAGGAAGACATAGACAGCAAAACGCTACTATTGGGAGACCTCAACCTCCCACTATTAGATCTAGATAAATCGAATCATAAAATAAACAAGAAATAAGTTAAGGAGGTAAATAGATTGTTAGAAAAATTAGATATGGTAGACTTATGAAGGAAACTGAATGGGGATAGAAAGGAATATACCTTTTTCTCTGCAGTACATGGAACTTATACAAAAATTGACCATGTACTAGGGCATAAAAACCCAATGATCAACTGCAGAAAGGCAAAAATAGTGAATACATCTTTCTCAGATCACAATGCAATAAAAGTCATATGCAATATTGGGCCAAGGAGATATAGACCCAGAACCAACTGGAAACTGAATAACCTCATTTTAAGGAATGAGTAGACCAAAAAAAAAATTATAGAAAGAATTAACTGTTTTATCGTAGATAATGATAATAATGAAACAACATACCAAAACCTATGGGATTCATTGAAAGCAACCCTCAGGGGATATATTAGAGCTCTAAATGCTTATATGCATAAATTGGAGGGAGAGGAAATCAATGAACTAAACATGCAACTAAAAAAATTAGAGAAAGAAGAAATCAAAAATCCTCAATCAAATACTAAATTAGAAATTCTAAAAATTAAATGAGAAATTAATCAAATCAGAAGCAAAAAAACTATTGAATTAATAAATAAAACCAAAAGTTGGTATTATGAAAAAAACAAATAAAATTGATAAACCTCTGGTCAATTTGATTAAAAAAAAGAAAGAAGAAAACCAAATTGCTAATATCATAAATGGAAAAGGTGAACTCACCACCAGTGAGGAAGAAATTAAAGTAATAATTCAAAATTATTTTGCCCAACTCTATGCCAATAAATTTGATAATCTAAGTGAAATGGATGAATATTTACAAAAATATAAGTTGCACAGGTTAAATGAAGAAGAGATTAAATAACTAAACAACCCTATCTCAGAAAAAGAAATTCAACAAGCCATTATTGAACTCCCTAAAAAAAAATCTCCAGGGCCTCATGGATTCAGAAGTGAATTCTACCAAACATTTAAGGAACAATTGGTTCCAATCCTATGTAAACTCTTTGGAAAAATAGGGAAAGATGGAACTCTGCCTAACTCTTTCTATGAGACCAAAATGGTACTGTTACCTAAACCAGGAAGAGTTAAAACAGAGAAAGAAAATTATAGACCTATTTCCCTGATGAATATAGATGCAAAAATCCTAAATAAAATCTTAGCAAAACGACTACAACAAGTCATCATGAGGATAATACATTATGATCAAGTAAGATTTATTCCAGGAATGTAAGGTTGGTTCAATATTAGGAAAACTGTTAGTATACTCGATTATATCAACAACAAACTTATCAGAAATTATATTGTTATATCAATAGATGCTGAAAAAACTTTTGACAAAATACAGCATCCATTCCTATTAAAAACACTAGAGAGTGTAGGAATAAATGCTATTTGATACCATCAACAAGCATTATATTCAATGGAGAGAGGCTAGAGGCATTTCCAATAAGATTAGGGGTGAAACAAGGGTGCCCATTATCACCACTACTATTCAATATTGTATTAGAAATATTAGCTTCAGTAATTAGAGAAGAAAAAGAAATTGAAGGAATTAGAATTGCGAAGAAAGACACAAAACTCTCACTTTTTTGCAGATGACATGATGGCCTACCTAGCAAATACCAAGAAGTCATCCAAAAAACTACTGGAAACAATTCACAAGTTTAGCTAAGTTGCAGGTTATAAAGTAAACCCTCATAAATTCTCAACGTTTCTTTATATGTCTAGGAAAACACCGAAGGAAGAGCTAGAAAGAGAAATCCCATTCAAAGTAAACTCAGACAATATAAAATATCTGGGAGTCTATTTGCCAAGACGGACTCAGAAACTTTTTGAAAACAATTATACAATACTTCCCACACAAATTAAATCAGATTTAAAAAATAGGGCAAATATCAACTGCTCGTAGGTAGAGCTAATATAATAAAAATGACAATTCTACCAAAACTAAACTACCTGTTTAGTTACCTACCAATCAAAATTCCAAAAAATTAATGAGTTAGAAAAAATTGTAAGTAAATTCTTATGGAGAAACAAAAAGTCAAAAATTTCCAGGAACTTAATGAAAAAAAGTGCCAAAGAAGGGGGCTTAGCCCTACCTGATCTAAAATTTTATGATAAAGCATCAGTCATCAAAACTGTTTGGTATTGGCTAAGAAATAGAGTGGTGGACCAGTGGAATAGACTAGGTGGAAAAGCAGGAGACAATTATAGTAATCTGCTGTTTGATAAAACCAAAGAGTCCAGCTTTTGGGATAAAAACTCCCTCTTTGAAAAAACTGCTGGGATAATTGGAAGTTAGTATGGAAGAAATTTAGATTAGACCAACACCTCACAGCCTTTACCAAGATAAGATCCAAATGGTTACAGGACTTAGACATAAAAAACAGTACTATAAGCAAATTAGAAGATCTAGGACTAGTTTACTTGTCAGATCTATGGAAAGGGGGGCAGTTTATGACTAAGGAAGAGTTGGAGAACATCACTAAAAACCAACTAGATGATTTCGATTACATTAAATTAAAAAGCTTTTGCACAGATTAAACCAATATAACCAAGATCAAAAGAAATGTGGTAAGTTGTGAAACAGTCTTTACAATTAATGATTCTGACAAAGGACTCATTTCTAAAATATACAGAGAACTCAGTCTTATTTTTAAAACAAAAAGCCATTCCCCAATTGACAAATGGTCAAAGGATATGCAAAGGCAATTTACAGATGAGGAGATTAAAGCAATCTATAGCCATATGAAAAAATGCTCTAAATCATTAATTATTGGAGAAATGCAAATTAAAGCTTCTCTGAGGTACCACCTCACACCTCTCAGATTGGCCAATATGACCAGGAAGGATAATGATCATTGTTGGAAGGGATGTGGGAAATCTGGGACACTATTATACTGTTGGTGGAGCTGTGAACTCATCCAACTCTTCTGGAGAGCTATTTGGAACTACGCCCAAAGGGCAACAAAAATGTGCATCCTCTTTGACCCAGCAATACCACTACTGGGTCTATATCCTGAAGAGATGATGAAAAAGGGTAAAAACATTACTTGTACAAAAATATTTATAGCAGCCCTGTTTGTGGTGGCAAAGAATTGGAAATCCAGTAAATTTCCTTCAATTGGGGAATGGCTTAGCAAACTATGGTATAATGTATGTCATTGAACACCATTGTTATATTAGAAACCAGGAGGGACAGGATTTCAGGGAAGCCTGGAGGGATTTGCATGAACTGATGCTGAGTGAGATGAGCAGAACCAGAAAAATACTGTATACCCTTACAGTAACATGGGAGTGATGATCAACCTTGAAGGACTCGCTCAGTCCATCAGTGAACAATTCTAATAGAGAACAATTTGGGGCTGTCTGCAAATAAGAGTGCCATCTGTATCCAGGGAAGGAGCTGTGGAATTTGAACAAAGTTCAAGAACTATTCCCTTTAATTTAGGAAAAAAACAGATATCTTATTGTCTGATCTTGTTACCTCTTAGACTTCTTGTCTCTTTTTTAAGTATATGATTTCTCTCTCATCATACCCAATTTGGATCAAGGTACAACATGGAAACAAAGTAAAGACTGACAGATTGCTTTCAGTGGGGGGTGGGATGGGGAGAAAATTGTAAAGCTCAAATAATACCTTTAATAAAAATAAAAAATAATAAAAAAGAAGATAAAAAAGAGATCTTTTGAACTTAAAACCACTAGCATTTGCCAATAGATATAGGGAGTGAGAGAGTGAGAAATTCAGGATGACAAGTTTTGAATCTAGTTACTGGCATAGTCAGTTGTAATAGAGAAATTAGGAGAAGGGGAAGATTTTGGGGGAAAGAAAATGAGTTCAGTATTGAACATAATGAGTTTAAGATGTCATCAAGCCATTCTTTTTAAGATATACAGTAGGTAGGTATTTGAGAATGGAAGTTTTAAGAGAGTTTAGAGCTGGACAAATAGATCTTAGAAACATTTGATAACTGAATCCATGGAAGTTGATGAGATCATCAAGTGAAATAGTATATTGGAAGACGAGAAGAGGACCCCCATGGTTAGTGGGAATGATGCAGTGAAGGAATCAGAAAAGGAGTAGTCACATAGGTAGCCAGAGAACCAGAATGGAGCGTAGACAGAAGAGCCAATCACAGAGATAGGGTGAAAGATAGTTAAAAGCTGCAGAGAGATCAGGGATGAAGACCAAAAAATGCATATTAGATTTGGCAGCTGAGAGATCATTAGTAGAGAAAAACAATTTCAGTTGAATGATGAGATCAGAAGTTTGACTCCAAAGAGGTAAGAAGAGAATGAGAGGAAAGAAAGTGAAGGCATATACTTTTGATGACCTTCTCAAGGAGCTTAGTTGCCAAAAGGAAGAGAGATATGGGAGGATAACTAGCAGAATAGGTGAACCAAGTAAGGTTTTTTGGAAAGTTCGTGGAAATGTGAATATATTTTTGGTAGTAGGGATGTTGTCCATAGACAGGGACAGACTGAAGTTAAGTGAGAGTGGAGATAATAGAGAGGAAAAATATGCTGGTGATGATGGAATGGAAAAGAATCATTTGTATGTATAGAGGGTTTATTTTATCAAAGAGGGAGTCTACCTCTTCATATGAGAGGGGTCAAGGGAGAGATAATAGTGGAAGGCATCTAAGAGATTTGTGATGAGGTAGGGAAGGTAAAGAGTGAGGTCACTTTTTTTGGCAAATATGAGGCAAAATTTTCTTCAAAAGAATGGAAGGAAAAAAGCATGTGTGTTTGTATTTGTGTGTTTGTGTGTCTTTGGGTGTTTGTTTTAGAGTATGGGAAATTTTATAGGCAGTGAGAAAGTGTACATGATAGATAGAAATGGATTTTTGCCTTGCAGTATCCTGATATTTTGTTCTCACAACTCATCTGCAATATATTCAATCTTCAGTTTTCCTTTACCTAAGGAGATGTCTTCCAAGTTTATTGTGATAATAATAATTAAATATAATATTTATATAGCTATTTGTTGTGATGAGCATTTTATAATGATTATCTCATTTAATTAGCAATATTATATACTTATAGGTTGACAATTCCATAACCCTTCATACAACTATAATATTTATAAGTAGAAGATCCCTCAGAAGTTAGTTTAATTGCCTATTTCTCAGATGAAGAAACTGAGGTCTAGAAATGGGATATTTCTGAGGTTATTTAGCTTGCATAAATTGAAGTCAGAATTTGACCTACATTTCCTGAATCCAAGTGTATTGTTATTAACTTTATAATACACTGTCTCATCCTAGCTCTAGGAATTTTGGGGGGAGGAGGGGGTAAGTGAGGAGTGAGGGTTGGCACAATGGGGAAAGTAACACAATCAGGCTAATATTAAACATTCTGTTTCCCCCATCTCCTTTAGACTGTATCAAGAGTGGGAAGATGTAGATTTTGAACTAATTTACAAATAAGACAGAACTGCAGGGATATAAAGGAGTAGTGTTAGACTTCCTCCCTCAGGAATAATGAGTTTCTCTCAAAAGACAAATCTCTGAATCAACCATGACTGTAGAGCAGAGTAAAGGCTTACTTTTCTCCCCTGCTTATATGCAAATAATGAAGGAAAAATTAGTTTACACTTCAGCTTGTAAGGTTTCAAGAGAAATCTGTCTTTTAGGAATTTTGAGGTTTCCCCTAAGAGGGGCAGAAATAGGCCATTTGTTCTTTCATATAGGCGCTCACTGTATGTAACCTGAATGAATGAATCATTTCTTTTAAATTTTTTTTTTAATTTTTGGTTCCACATTGCTTCCCTCTCTCTACCCCTTCCCTCACTCAGCTATTATATGTATGATACATACCTGCAAAACATTTCCACGTTGCTTTGGAAAAAGCAAGGAAAAAAATAAAGAAAAGAATCTGTGCTCAGAGTCTATCAGTTCTCTCTTTGAAGCTAAAGAGCAGTTTTCATTGTGAGTTCTTTAGAATTATTTGAATGTATTGATATGAGTATCTAAGTCTTTTACAATTGATTATCATTACAATGTTGTTACTAAGTACAAAGTTCTACTAGTTTTGCTTAGTGCATTTTGCATCAGGACATATGAGTCTTCCTAGTTTTTTTCTGAAACCATCTTGCTTATCATTTCTTATAGCATAATAGTATTCTAGTACTAAGAAATATGGATCACACAAAAAGAAAATGCCATAAGTCAGCTTTATCAAGGAAACATACTTTCAAAAAAGAGCAGTCAAGGACAGTGAAAATACATCAAGTTCCCTTGGAACTCTCTAAACCAGTAAACTCTGGATAGTTTCTATAGGGTTCTTATCTGAGTTGAGAAGGAATAGAAATTGGGTAAGGGTGGTAAGAGAGGAATTTGAATCTAGGGATTGGTGAAGGTGCTGATTCATTCCACTGGAGGAGGGGCACCAAAGGCTCCAGGAATATAGGTAGGTAGTTGAGATTCAAACTCTTTGAATGGTGAAGGAACTTTTCAGACAGTACTAATCATCTTATTTTGATAGTTTCCTTTGGGCTTCTCCTTTGGTGGGGTAGGGAGGCTATAGAATTTCTTACAAAAGTGCTGTATTTTATTCATCTTTGTATGCCTATGCAGTCTGACAGGGTGTTAGGTACACAGTGGTGCAAATTAAATATTTGTTGAATAACAGAAGGCATGAAGGAAGAAAGAAAAGAATTCCACTTACTATTCACAGATGGCCCAGATCAATACCTTTGTTGCCAATGGGATTTGGGGTCACCAATTAAAGATAGAAATTGAGGGTTACTGAAAGATGAAGGAATCTGTGTGCTCCCTGATTTTTAAAACTGCTCAGGATTTATTGGAAAATATTGCTGTATACAGGTTACAACTTTTTCCTCCTCCCAGAGAAACAACATGCACTTAAAGGGTGAATAACAAAAGGCTAGGTGAGGTTGCTTGGAAGACAGAGACATAGAAAGAGATAAGGGAGAGGAAGAGAAGAAAACAGTTAGAATTGACTGGTCCAGAGGGCGCACCAACCCTGAGTAGAGGTACAATTCGGGTTTTATAGCCTTGTTCATTATCTGTGCACTGAGGGCAAAAGGGGAACTCCCTCCTCCTTTACATGACTGAGACCAGTGGAACATTGGAAGCTGAGGGTTGGGAATGAGGAGATGGGATACAAAAATTTAAATTTAACAATGAAACAATTGGTGTCAATTTACATCTCAAGAGCAAAGAGTTTGCCATCCTTTAATAATATTTAACAGCCTTAAAGATTACAGAATTTGTTTCTGATTATAAATTTTCTAATTCATAATTCTCTGCATCACCTTTGACCTTGCCATGTCTTTGAAATAAATATCTTTTTGTAAAACATTAATTGATATTAAGTAGTTTACATGGTATTGAGATGCTAGTTCCTGAGAGCTAATAGTGGGGTGAAAACATACAGAATGGGGACTTGGATCAATAGTAGTAGTGACAAGATACTTCAAACCTATTAAGTATCCTTAGACTCCTGAGAGGAAGTTGTAACTGATCTTACTCTGGAAGAGTGAAGCCAGAACCTGCTTAGTATAATAGTAAAGGAATTTTTGACTGGTTTCAGTCTTCAAAGCTGGCTGTGCATATAATAAGAAGATGAGATGATCCAGGTTGTTTCTTAGAGAGAGCAGGTGCAAGAGTCAGATTTAAAAAGAAGCATTACAAGGGTCCATAGTGAGTGGTCTGGGGACTATAAAGTAGCCCATCATCAACAAGTGTTTGTGGATCTTCAAGAATCCCCAAGTGACCCTGACTTTAACCCATCAGATTTAAACAGATTCTGTGAAGTTGAAACTGGGTCATTCACTTCCTCTGGGGAGGTGCATTATATTTTTAAATTTAGGTTTGAACATCACCAGGTGAATAGCTTATAACACTGCTTTCTCCTCAGGCATAGCCTTAATTTATAAATCTTATTTTTAGCAGGAGAATAACTGGGTTAAGTTGAATGCTACTAAAGCATTAAATACTCACACACAGTGGTATTTGTCAAGAGATGCCCAGAGAGGGCTAAGGGGGGGGCAAAGGACTGCATCTGTCCCTGTCCCGCATCATGAAGAATAATAAAATATGATGCTATTCCACAATTTTCAAACAGTCTTTAGCCCCCAACTATGTTTATATTTGTTCCTCTGTGTTCCTTTTGCCCTGTCATTTCCTTCTCCTAGAGAAAATGCTTCACATTTAAAAAGCTGTCTCTCTCCAGGGTGTTGATCTGAGCTTCAAGTAACTTATGCCTCAGGAATTTTGGCTTTGAGTACACATGGAATAAGTTCAAGTATAGAGTCCCTCTCTCTAAAAACAATGTATGTGTCTTATACCCTGGAGCACAGGGTAAATCTCAACTCTCAACTGACTCTCTGGGAAAAAAATGCACACAAGACATATTTTTAAGTTTAATCTATATTTTAAACATTTTTTTATTTTTATTTTTTTTTTGCAAGCAATGGTTGGGGGTGGTGGTGGTTAAGTGACTTGACCAAAGTCACACAGCTAGGTAATTATTAAGTATCTGAACTTGGATTTGAACTCAGGTCCTCATGACTCCTAGCTGCCCCTTAACATTTTCTCCATCATTTTATTAAGTTGAGACAATCATTAAAACAAAAATAAGTCTCCAACTTGTAGTGTTCACTTATTTCTGAGTTGTAGATATTCAGGTGGAACATTGTAGCAACAGACTCTCAGTCAGCTCTTTCATACTAATTTGTCCCTCCTCAAATATGTAAGTGTAACTTTTGACTCTAAGAATCCTCTTCTTCTGTCCCTTCCTCTCTGATCCTCTGCAAGCAATGAGTATAATGATATATTAACAAAGAAAATTAATAACAACAAAAACTCAATAGAATAACTCCCTTTCCTCCTAATTTCCCCTCTTCTTGAAGTTTAGCACCATCTCTATATTTACAATCCAGACAACAATTGCAATTAATCCAACCAGATTATAAGGAGAATGCTTCCCCTTAAAGGTAATCCATTCACTCCTCCTACTTATACCTTTTTGTTTGCATTATTGTTATTTTATTGATCAAATCCTGCACTTCTCCTAGTTGATTGAAGAGAGGATGGGATAGTCCCTCTTCTCTCTCTTGAATCGAGAATCTTGAATCTCTGAAGAGACTAGATCTTTTGTATTCCTCGATCTTCTCAGTTCTGTCCTGTCTCTCTTGTAGACACAAGGAATTGATCCCCACCAGATAGGATAGACCCCTACTAATGGACTGTGGAACTAAGGTTACACATAATTCTAAATGGAAATCACATACTTGTTAGTTATATTGAAGAAGAGAGTTATGGGAATATGATGCAGGGAGTTATGGACATAGTGATGCTATAAGTGGAACCAAATTCTGCAATTTTTTTATTTAGAAAAATGTTATCTACTCCTGTGATGTAAATTTACTCCTATTGTTCCATTGTTAAATGTAAATTCGTAAGGTTTCCTCATTTACTCTGCACTTCCCCTCCACCCCCCACCAAATTCCAATCTTTTACCTGGTTTCATTTACATAGAGGCGGAGCAATTTCCTCTTTGCCCAGTCTCTTCACTAGAGTTTCAGCCCAGGCAGTTCTCCTGACCTCTCTCTCTCTCTCTCTCTCTCTGTCCCTCTCTCACTCATGTAAGCCTCATTTACTTTTTTTGCTGTTCTCCTGCCCTCAAGCAGTTTACAAGCAGTTTACCAATAGTTTACTGCTTCTCTCAGAGAAGAAAAGATTTTAATCTGTATACTTTACAGGCTTGTATAACAAATCCTGAGCCGTTTTAACATCCCAGGGCTGTATGTGAATTCTTTCATCATTCCAGGTCTCTTAGTCTTAAATTGGTGACACCAATTCCCAGCAGTATTATGATTCAAAGCTAGGCAGAATCATGGAGATCAGCTAATACAATCTTCTCGTTTCCAGAGAAGACTTGCCCCAAGTTAGCAAGGATCTAAGTAGCAATCCTGAGATTTACCTAAATCTTCTGAGTTTGGAAAAGTCTTTCCCTATAAGGTTCAATGATAAGGTGGACATGAGGACCACAGAATAAGAGAGGTCACAGGCAATCTAGAGGATTTTATAGTCAAAATATTTGGTATCACAAAACATGTTCTTTTTTCCCTCTGCAAATCTTCCTAGAGTTCTTTGCCTGACTCCCCTTAGTTCTTTTCCTGATCTATCTTATATCCTAGGAATTAATATCAACTAAAGTCCCTGCCACTAGTCTAGGTTAGTTTTCCTTGTAATTGTCCTGAAGACTTAATTTGGTCCAGGAACTAAGTTTTGAGTATTTCACTGATTGGTTATATTTAACTAAAAAAGCTACCTAAGGAGGAGTTTGTCATAATCTTCAGTTAGGTGTTGGTGTGGCCAACAAAGAAAAAATGCTACTTCCAATTAAATTAATGCTGTATCTTTTCTGAGTTTCTTTTCTAGGCTATGTTTAAGTAAACCATGTTTTATTACTGTTCAAAAGTCTATGAATGTTTCATGGCCTTTTAGTTCTGCATCTGAAACCCCTGAGTAGTCCAAGTCAGACTCAGTCTAGAACTCTGACCAATTTCTTCATAAGTCACAAATAATTCCAATAACATTGTAAGTTCCTGGATAGCAGGGGATATATCTTTTTTTTCCAATCCTATATTTCCAGAACTTTGCTCAAGATCTTAGTATTTATTGAATTGGTCTGTTCAGATGGGGTAGATTAGTTCCCCAGACACTTAAAAACTTGCTTCCAAATAACACTTGGACTGGAGGCAGCCTTTCTCAAAATGTCCCTTGGTATGCCAATATACCAGACATAAGGAGATAATGAAACTGGAAGAGACATTGGAAATCTTGAAAATGCCTATGTAGGCATTGTTCTGAAGGGAGTCACAATTTCCCTTAAGCTCAATCACATTAAGATATAATTAAGGAGGGGCGGCTAGGTGGCAAAGTGGATAAAGCACTGGCCTTGGAGTCACGAGTACCTGGGTTCAAATCCGGTCTCAAACACTTAATGATTACCTAGCTGTCTGGCCTTGGGCAAGCCACTTAATCCCATTTACCTTGCAAAAACCTAAAAAAGAGATATAATTAAGGATTACTCTTGCTCCCTAAATACCCTTTGTATCAAGGGGTCGTCTTCATTTTCTGGCATGAGTCACTTTTGTTCTTTCCCTTTCTCCTAGCATTCTTTTCTCTTTTCTCTTCCCCCTCTGCACTTTCCTTCTCTTTTCTGTTTCTTGGCTTTGTGGTTTTTTTTGTGTTTTTTGCCCCTTCAATAATACATGCAGACTTTGACAAGCATCCATTCATTGTGTGTCTTCCATGTGCTAGGCACTTATGCAAGGTGGTGAGGATACAAGAAGAAAAATGAAGCAGACCCTTCCCTCAAGGAGCTCATTCAGTTGCCCTTCTGGAGATTTGTTTTTGCCTCTGTGGGTTTTGGAATTTTTCTCTTTGACTTTAATTCTATTCTAGTCTCAAGCATATATCTGGCAGGGCATAAGAGACCTGATTCTTTTCGGTTTGATTCAGAGCTTTTGGGGACAGTATGGTTCTGAACAAGATACTCTGTAGTCAGAACATCTTTCTCTTGCAGTGTTGCTCATTACTAAATCATTCTTGCCTCTGTTTATCCTTGAGCTGTCAGATCCAGTTACTATTAGTTCTATTCTAGATACGGTCTTTAATAAGCAAAAAAAGATTTGTTTTTTTCCCCCATTAAAGAACTGGAAAATATTTTATTAACATTGTATTTGATGCCCTTATATTTTTATATAACAATGTTCCTATAAACCTTTCTCTTCTTTCCTTGACTCTTCCCATGTGATAATGCTAAACAAACATATGAAGCTGACTAATAAATATAAGAACTATGTCTATATCATTGAGCAGCCTCTGAGTCAGTGTTAGGCAATACTGTTTTTTAGTTTAGTTGCCTTTTGTGTTTTAATTTATCTTATTGCAATCTTTTTTTCTTGAGTGGAAGGATAATAGGTGGACTGTCAGAGAGCTCCATCCATATTCTCTTACTAATGAGAAAAAATGAGGAAGACATTGAATAGACTCCTTTTTGCCAAATTTATGGGAAGAAATGGACAAAAATGACATGATGAAATTGCAAACCAAATCATCAAGGAATTTCTGAATCAGTGAATTCACAGATCCATTTGAGCATTTGGGTATTGTAGTTATTGTATAGTTATTAGCTCTTGATTTTACTACATTTACATCAATTCATATAAAATCTTTGTGTGCTTATCTGAATTCTCACAAATGGGGTTTCTTATAGTGGAATTCCATTACATTCATATAAAATTTTGTTTAACCATTCTTCAATTGATGAGTATCTACTTTGCAGGGGATCATAGGACCAGTGGCTCTGGAATGGATTTTAGAGGTAGGTCATTGAATTCAATCCTTTCTTTTTATAAATGAAGATAAACCTGAGGCCCATCAAAATTAAGTAATTTAACCTTGTCCAAGACACTATGGACAGCAAGGTGACACAGTAGATAGAACACTGGGCCTGAAGTCAAAATGTCTCATCTTCCTGACTTCAAATTGAATCTCAGACTTACCCTGATTTGTCTGTTTTCTCATCTGTAAAAATAAGCTGAAGAAGGAAATGGCTGACCATTCCAATATCTTTGCCAGGAAAAACCTCACGAAGAGTCAGATATAACTGAAAAATGACTCAACAACAACAAAAAATATTATGATCAAAGTCATACAGATTGTAATTGCAAAGTTGAGACTTGAACCCAACTCCAAATTCTCTTTGTTACTACAAAAAAGTGTCAGTATAAATATTTTGGACCTGTACTTTAGTCTTTGACTTCCTTAGAGTATATAGCTAGTGGAGGATCTGCTGAGTCAAAGGATATAGTTTAATAGCTTTTTTCATGTCATTTCAAATTGTTTTTCCAGAATGATTAGTCAATTAAATATTGTTCTAGTGTGTTCTTTTGTTTCTCAGCAGAAAAAAATATATTCAGAGAAGGAAAATCAGTTGCTAAGGTTACCCAGGTGACTTATCAGAGGTTTCCTGAATCTCAGAAGAGTCAGATGCAACTGCATGACTAAATAAATATAACTCCGGAATCCTAGCTGATTAGAAGGAATTGTGTCCAAGGCCAAAAGGTATCAGTTGTAAACTCAGGTTCCCGTTTTTCATGGGAAACAATAACCTTGTTGGTCACTTCCACTAGACTCTACGACTGAACTGTGTATGAAGAGGGAATGGTGCTAGGGTTTAATTCAGGCATACCTCTGTAGAAGAAAATTCATTGTCGTGGTATTCGTTATTTGCAACATTGGCTGAGCAGAGAAGCCAAATGATTGTGTCTGAGGATAGTCTGTTCTTACTGTCTTATTACCTCTTGCACTCCTCTTTCCTTGACTTCAGGAAAGTAATAACAAAATGCTTTTCCAAATGAAATGACTCCTGGATATATCTATTCTATCACTCCAGTTTCAGATGAAGCTCTCCTTGGCTAGAAGAGCCCAGATCAGTAGAATCAAATTGAAATGATTTCCTCTCTTTTCTCAGCTCAGTTTTCTTTGTTTTCCCCAGGTATATAGCTGGATCCATAGACAGCTCTAGCTTCAGACCCCATTGGAGATTTTCCAAGGTCTTTTCTTGCTTCATCAGTGTTCATTCAAGGCCAGAAATTCACAAATAGATTGACTTCTTGATTTTCTCTAACAGACTACTATTAGTTTCCATAAATGGATCCCACTGAAAATTCTCAGAGTATTCCCCGGTCAATACTAACACTTTCTTTGTTATTATAGATTGATGGTGATAGTTTTGGATTATATTATTAGGTATGGATCTTGTCATGTCATTACTGTACTTAAAGTCCTTCAATAGCTATATATTAGCTTTTGAGGAAAATTTTAATGATATTCAGTATACAATCTGGTGCCACTCTAACCTTCTAGCCTTACCATATGTTACTGTCCTCCACACTACCCTCCAGCCAAACTGCTTTTTCTTTATTCTCTACATGCATTTTATGTTTTCTGACTTTTGTATTTTTGCTCACATTTTGTATTTTTGTTCCCCACATTAGAATGTCATTTCCCACTGTAATTTCTGCTTACTGAATTCTTCCCCCATTCTTTAAGATTCAGTTCATCTTTTCTAAGACAATCTAGTCAATTTTAATTTGAAAAATAAAATTCATTATTTTTCAGTGAACAAAAACCAGTGTTTTCTTCCTTTTATTTTTCTACCCCCAAGTCATTTAATCTCTGTTTGTCTGAGTTACCTTAACTATAAAATGAGGATAACAAAAGCATCTATCTTACAGCATTGCTGTAAGGATGAAATGAGATATTTGTAAAGTGCTTAGTGCAGTACCTGATCCATAGTAGATGCTATAAAAATGTTTCTGTCAAGCTAGCTTACTTGCTTTTTAACAGTCATTCAACAAACATTTATTAAGTGTTTATTAAGTGTGCCAGGTCCTTGGGCTATAAATAGCAACCAAAAAACCCCAACCAAACAAATAAAAACAAACAGTCCCTTCCCTTGAAGAGTTTATAGTCTAAAGGGGAAGGAAATTTATTTATCTTTTTAAAATTTATTTTTATTAAAGACATTATTTGAGTTTTACAATTTTCCCCCAATCTTGCTTCCCTCTCCCCACTCCCACCCCACAGATAGCACTCTGTCAGTCTTTACTTTGTTTTCATGTTGTACCTTGATCCAAATTGGGTGTGATGAGAGAGATATCATATCCTTAAAGAGAACAGAATTCTCAGAGGTAACAAGATCAGACAAGATCTCTGTTTTTTTTTTCTAAATTAAAGGGAATAGTCCTTGCACTTTGTTCAAACTGCACAGCCCCCTATCTGGATACAGGTGGCACTCTCCTTTGCAGACAGCCCAAAATTGTTCCCAATTGTTGCACTGATGGAATGAGCAAGTCCTTCAAGTTTGAACATCACTCCCATGTTGCTGTTAGGTTGTACAGTGTTTTTCTGGTTCTGCTCATCTCACTCAGCGTCAGTTCATGCAAATCCCTCCAGGTTTCCCTGAAATCCCGTCCCTCCTGGTTTCTAATAGAACAATAGTGTTCCATGACATATATATAGCACAGTTTGCTAAGCCATTCCCTAACTGAAGGACATTTACTGGATTTCCAATTCTTTGCCACCACAAACAGGGCTGCTATAAATATTTTTGTACAAGTAATATTTTTACCCTTTTTCCTCATCTCTTCAGGGTATAGACCCAGTAGTGGTATTGCTGGGTCAAAGGGTATGCACATTTTTGTTGCCCTTTGGGCATAGTTCCAAATAGCTCTCCAGAAGGGTTGGATGAGTTCACAGCTCCACCAACAGTGTAATAGTGTCCCAGATTTCCCACATCCCTTCCAGGGAAGGCAATTTGTAAAGACAAAGATGAAAAGAGGAGGCAGGAAACACTTGGTGGGGAGTGTTATGGTTAAATTCAGAGTATCAGATATGGCTGCTTCCCAAAATATAGATTCTGGGAAGAACTTATGATGGGAGAAGACACCTAAGGAGGGGAGTCAGGAGGCTTCTGTGGCATACCTAAATTTGGATGTTATTCCTATTCTACAATTCACCTTCTCTATCTATACCTTTGTGCAGGCTGTGTCCATTATTTGGTAAGCCTCTCTGACCAACATCTTTTGGAATTTTTGGCTCCCTAAGACTCATGACAAGTGGTACCTCCTTCAAGAAAATTTTCCAAAATCTTCTAGTTCCTACATTCTCTGCCCATTTGTGTGTGTGTGTGTGTGTGTGTGTGTGTGTGTGTGTGTGTGTGAGAGAGAGAGAGAGAGAGAGAGAGAGAGAGAGAGAGAGAGAGAGAGAGAGAATCTAGCTTTTATTTATCTGTGACCATATTGCTTCCTACCAGGAAAATTTAAGTCCATTGAAGGCAGGGACCAACTTTAGATTTGCATTCTTAGTGTCTACCCCAGTATCTGACACTTAATGCTTGTTGATTGATCACCTTTTCTTTCATTCAGGGAAATCTTTGCAAAGGAGATGGGATTAAGGAGGACTTATCATTGTTAGAGAAAATACATGAACTGGGAGGGTATTTATCAAGATGGTAGGAGAGAGAGAAAGAGAAAGAGAGAGAGAGAGAGAGAGAGAGAGAGAGAGAGAACAAAAAGTTTTAACCAAAGAGTGTAGGGTATGACTATAATCAGTTTCTCTTAAAATTTTTTTATTAATATTTTCTAGTATTTACATCACTAGTAACTAATGTATCTCTCTCTCTCCTTACCCCTCAGAGAGTTATTCAATATGGAAAATTGATACACTGAGAAAATCTGAAAGCATCTGCAATATGTAACACTTATGGATCTCCCACCTTCATCAAGTAGTAGATTGGGGATATCTTCTCATATCTCTTCATTTAAATCCTACTTAACCATTATGATATTATTACCTTATACCTCTGATTTTTTGGAACATCATCACTGGTTCTATTTATATTGTTTGCAATAGTCATTAATGATATTGTCTTATAATTTTCTTTCTGTGTTTTATCTTTCCCTAATTTAGGTAAGGACTATATTTGTCTCAAAAAAGAATTCTGGTCAGGTTCATTCTTTCTCAGTTTTTGAGAATAATTTGTGAAGTATGGGTACTGACTTTATTTAAAGGTTTGATAGAATTAATGTTACCTCCCATAGCATACCACCCCCACTTTGGTTTTGTTGTAGTTGTCAATGTTATAGAAAATTTTCTTCTAGTGTAAGCAATATTCCTTCAGTTATTTCTCTTTTTTTAAAAATATTCCCGCTGGATCTCTTCCCCTTACCTCTACTCCTCTCTTTTTATATATTATTCCTTTCCCTTCAGGATTTTATTTATTAGTTCCTCTCTCCTGCTTTTATATGACTATATAGTTCTACTCCCTTTTTCCTCCTCATTTAGCTTTCCTATTCACTATCTACTTTTCAATTGGTCTTGTTTATTAGTTTTTAAATTTCTCTTTTTGTAGTCCCTTTCAAAAAAAAAGGATTTCTTTTGCTTTCTTCATTATCTATTTTCTATTTCTGTTTATTCTAGGCCATGATTCATGGCCCCTATAATCATCTCAAAGCTCCTAAGGCTATTCTAGACTCTGCTCTGTAGGCACTTTTTGTCATTGCTTTTTAAGGTTTATCCCATGTATTCATTCCCTTTATCTATGGTACCTTACTCTCAAAACAATACTAGTTATTGCATATGTCAAAGAGGACACTGTCTGGTAAGAACCACCCCTCCACTCTATCCCCCCCCTCCACTCAACATTTTTCTCTCAGTTAATGACCTTTTTTTCTCCCCTCTACATTTTCCTGGAAATCTGCTCTGTGGGTCCATTTTCTCCAGGTGCCAGTTGCCCACAGGGGTTCCAATGCTCCTCTCCACCCTCCCAGGATAAGTTCTCAGTCACTCAAATCCAATATAAAGTCCTCAGCTCCCTTCATTCAGAGGAACATTTATCAGTGGAACCCCTTCCCACCTCCAAAGGAATGTCTCTTTCCTTTTCTTCCTTTTAAGATCTCCTTCTCCTCTTCCCACTCCCCTATAAACTCTTTTCTTTCTGAGTCCACAGAGGTCACCTTCCTATCATTGCTATCCTTTGATTTGAACCTGTTGCATCACTTACTCCAGTCTAACCATTTCCCTGCCTCTCCCCCTTTTATGTACCTCCCATTTTATAATGTAGTTCCGCAAAAGAAGTATTCACCTGTAGGCAGTATGTCTACAGGTTCTGTCAATAAGGCATCTTGCCTACCTCTTCACTGAAGCCTCTCTCAGATTTTGCCTTCATCCCTGTCTTCTTATGTATGTTTAGAAAGAAGTCCTTTACTGGTCTATCTGCTATCTACATTCCTCTAGCATTTCTATTGATTAGGATGTCTGAGACAGAGATAATCTCTTCAGCTCTAGTTTTCTTTCTAAAAATGTTTTGGATACTTAATGTCCATATTTTATAACACATTACTCCTTTTCCTCCTTTTTCTAATGAATGAAGAAAAGCTTGTATTATTCAAATCTCTTTTCTTTTGTATTTGAAGATCTTTTTTTTTTCTGATGGCTTGCAAAACTTGTTTCTGAATTAAATTATTAGACTTAACCACTATGTGTATTGGAGTTTGCAGCCTTTGTTATTACTGGAATGAATCTGTGAATTCTTTTGATTCGAATTTAATTTCTTATATTCAGAAGTTCTGGGTAGTTCTCTTCTATAATTTCCTTCAGTATGGTTTTTTGTTTGGTTGGTTTTTTTTTTTTGTTTTACCATGTTCTTCTGGGAGATCTTTGATCATTAGATAATCTTTATGAATCCTTTCCTTGAGATCAATAAGTTTTACTTGCATAGAAAGCACATTTTCTTTTGATGTTCTTGTTTTTTGCTCTTCTTCTAGACTGTCTTTTACTTCTAATCTTTCTTTTATGTCTTTGCTGCAGATTGAACTGCACTGCAGATTCAAGTTTTTTCTATTCTGCTCATTATTTTTGTTGTGCAGGACAACACAGACTGTGTCTTGTGGCTAAAGGCACAATGTTCTCCATTTCCATAGGATTCTGTGTCTCATCAAATGTTGGATCATTTTTTTTTGTATTGCAATATTTATACAGGTCAGAACTCATTTACTAGATATGGAGGCAACATTTCTTTTTGTTGTTATTGGTTTTACTGTTTATTTATGTTCAAGGTCTTTATACTTTATACTTTTTTGGTACTTTCAGTCTTTCTCTCACTTCTCCCTCCCCCTTATTTTCATTATTGCTTACTTTTGACTTTCTTTCCTCTGAATGTGTTTTATGGTAGTACTGGAAGCATTTTAGCCTCTTCTTATACTTGTAGTTTATAGCTCCCTAGCCTAGGTATCTGCCCAGTTGACCCCAAATGGATGTTGTGCTTTTCCCTTCAGGCTTAGTGGAGTGTTATATGGTTCTGCAAACACAGTGTTCTTTCCTGCTGACCTTCCCATTCTTCTGTTTCTTAATTTTTTAGCCTGGCATGGGCAGTTCAGAGACTGAAGCAGTTCAGAGCTTTGCAGCACTGGTGCTCCAGAATTGTAGTCCTAAGAAAATGTCCACAGTCTAGTTCTGGGGTCTATATGGCACTGGAAAGAAGGATTGGGTGTGTAGGGTCGGTTTTGATGTAAGCCACTATCATGTCCTTGGATTGACTAGAGTTGAAGCAGGGGAATTCTGGGCACAGAAAAAATGTAATCTTTTGGAACTTTTTTGGATTGTATCAACTCTTTGTGATCTTCCTAAGTCAGCTTGGACTTTTGGTCAAGCCCTTTGAGGCAGGAGAAGGTATAGCATGTAGCATGTAGCATGTAGAATATAACTCATGTATAGTGGGTGCTGTTTTTGTCACTCTTTGGAGATTGTGGCATTTCTATTGTAGAATACATGAAGCCAGGTGCTAAAGCACTCCTCAAGTGCCACCCTTGTCCCACCCACCATAGAAATGCATTTAAGCTAAAATTCTTCAGTCCTTCTCTCTTTTCTCCTGGTCAGACTGCCAGACTCTTTTCTCCCCTGGACAGCTGTTGGCTTCTTTTCTCTAAGTTCTGGCCACCCTGCTGGAATGATATGACCCTACTTCCATGTGACTGGATCTATGTTGATCTAAGGTGCTCCCCTCTACTCCCCTCCTATCTTCAGAGTCACCTCATCCTGGTGACACCTGACCCTGAAAACAACTGAAGTACAGCCAAAGATTCTTTATCTTTGGTACAAAATTTCTGTTTTGAGGAGGTTTGAGAGGTCATAGGGATTGCAGAAATGTCTAGTCTGCTATCTTGTTGCTCATGTGATCTAGAAGTTTCCATCAGTGTCTCTTGGTAAAATTGGAAATTGCTGGAACTCATGCTTAATATTGATTCTAATACTTAATTTTGTAATATTGCTTTCCTGCAATCCCATAATCCAATCTAAAAACTCACAAACTGTGATCCTATCCAGTCCTATTTTATTTCCTTGGTTGGCTGTACAAGAAGTGCTCAAGAGTCTTACAGTAAGCAGTCATTTCAGACAAGAGAATAATAGGCCAGGCATTGAGAAGTTTTTAATCTAATTATTAAAATTTCTAGATTGTAGCAGTAATTTGTCTAGAAATAAAGTGGAATTGAATATATTGACTTTCAAAAGGGAAAAAAACCCACCCAGAATCCAAACTAAGAGCTGAACAAAAGGCTTTTGGAAAAAGTCCTTCTGATAATTTGAAATTTCTTTTCTTAGAATATCCCTATTGTGATGGGAAAAGAGTTGGCCTTGATGCTTGTATACATTATAGCATCAATAGATATGAAAATGAAGAAGGTTTTTGCCAATGTAAAAAGCAGAAATTAGAGAGAACAAATGCTGTGACTCTCAAATGTTTTGCTCTTAGTTGCTGGAGAGAGATGGAGGTGCAGATTGGAACAGTAATTGCTTTATTAGGTTACAGTGAGTGCTAGGAAAGTCATGAAGCAGAGGCTACAGATACAGCAACTACAGACTAAAACTTGGTTTGAATTCTCATTTGCAGATCTTGAGATATACCAGTGTTTAGGGTGTGCAAAACATACCCATGCTAACACACTGACCAACAGGAGCATGTTCAGGGGAATGTGAGTGGATCCTGAGAGACCTGTTAGCTGTGTAAGAACTGGTTGAAGGAATTAGGAATGCTTATTCTCCAGAAAAGAAGACATAAGGGAGAGGTAATAACTAGTGTAAAGTATTTTCTGTTGTTTAGTAGTCATGTTCAACTTTTTATGACCTCTTTGAGCCATAACATGTCAATACAATCTATGGACTTTTCTTGGCAAAGATTTTGGAGCAATTTTCCATTTCCTTCTTCAAAGTGGATTGAGGCAAATAGGGTTAAGTAACATGCCCAAGGTCACACAGCAAGTAAGTGTCTGAGGCAGGAATTGCAGTTTTAGAATTAATTATTAGATTTTAGAATCAATATTAATTTTAGAATTTTAGAATCAATATTAAGCATGAGTTTAAGATTTGAACTCAGGTCTTTTTGACTCTAGGCCTAGCATTCTTTCCACTGACCGACTAGCTATTTCCAAGGCAAACAGGGAATAAGTAACTTGCCCAGGGTCACACAGTAAAAGTTTGAGGTAGGATTTAAACTCAACTCTTCTTGACTCTAAGCCCAGTAGTACTCAATCCACTAAGCCATCTATCTGCCCTTTTTAAAATATAGGAAGGACAAGAGGTCGATTGAGAAGGGGGTATCTTTTGAAGGGTACAGAGGAGATATTCAGGGATACATAGAAAGATGAGGTAATTAGGGATATGTAGAGGAGGAGCAATAGTTCAAAGACTTGAACCTTTCAGGCTAGGACATGGATTTATTGTTTGGTTATTAGGAGCTTGTCTTGTGTCTGGAGGCAGAGATTTGCTGAGTCCTTGCCCTAGAGGCAAGGTCTTTCACTGAAGTGCAATGGTCTCATCAATCTCATTTTGTAAGAAATCTAAAATTTTAAAGAAAATCTAATAAGTAACATTTTTCTCCCAAAGATCATGGATTTCCATCCTTCCCATCTTCTCAATTTCTGCTCACATCCAAATTTTAGACCCATTAGGTTTTCATAAATTCTCATGTTTCCCATGCAAAGATAAATTGACAACTTAGAACTATGCCAATTAGTTATCTTCATATAGAACACTATAATTTTGGCACCAAGGGCAAGCAATACAAAACATGTCCTTAAATAAACCTTTCTGAGAGAGCGGAGCTATAACAGTTTTGGCACTCAAGGTAAGCATTAAAAAACATGTCCTCAGATAAATTTGAGCTGGGTAGGAGTTGACCTGAGGCTTGATCAACCAGAGAGAAGAAACACTGCTGTCAAGTCCAGTTGTTTTTAGCACTGAAGCACTATAGGAACCCTCTGCATTTTGGTGCCCCAGTTGTTTGTCCTAGTTCTAGCTTTGACTACATTTTCTAGAACTTTCTCCTTATTGTTCTAAATCCTATATGGGAATGCACCAGAACCTTGAAAAACAGATACAGACAAAGAAAAGTACTACTGACCTCAAGGGATTATGAGGACTATGTGAGCTATATAAATCTTAGTTAAATTATTATTTATGCAAGTATCCACAACTATTAATTATTCTCCCAGGTTATTTAAAAACATGAATACATTCCTTTGATACTGGGGATCCAGGGTATAAAATTCTCAGTTTGTGATGAAGCACAAAGTAATTTATTGAGTGATATTGAATGGGAGTGGGGGAGGAGGTGGAGAAAAGCAAGGACAAGCCTGGCTAAATTATGGAGTATGTCAAATGAGTGAAGGTATACTTTCTGTGAAACTTAGAAATGAGAGAGCCCCTCTAGCAGAAGGCATACATATTGGACTTAGCAGAAGCTAGCATGCTCTTTTGGTTGTTAGAGACTCAAGCCAGTTTACAGTTTTGCATTCAAAGAATGTAGGAGTTGAAAGAGGCCATCCATTTCAACTTGTATCTAACTGAAACTCCCTTCTACAACATTCCCCACTGTGATCTCCAAGCCTCTGCTTAATGACCTCCAGCGAAAGGAAGCTTCTAATCTTTGGAATAAGTCCATTCCAATTTTGGATTGCTCTAGAATCAGAAAAGTTTTTTCCTCTCCATTATCTACTTCTCTGGAACTTCTGTCCCTTGCTCCCATTGACCTCAGTGATCTCATAATGCACATCACAAAAGGGTTCTTTTAACAATAAGGCTAGTCATCATTTGATTGAAATTTCTTTGGCTTATCCTAGATTACATTTGATTTTTTAAATATTTGATATATTTGCTAATAGGTGAAGGGTTATTGAGTCTGTTAGCGAATTATTCACCCTCACTTAAAGTGATAAGTTGACCACCCTTATAATCAGAGGAAGACATATCTCAATTAAACAAAGACTTTAGACTTAAATTTAAAAGTCCTTGAAAGCCATTGGATGAACTGGAGAAATGTTAAAAAGAAATCTTTCTATGATCAGGTTGATGGACTTAGTCATATCCTGGGTGTTTATATAAAATCAGGAGTCAATTCAAAAATACATATTTAGAAAGTGACAAGCAGAGAGAAATGAATCCTGAGAAACAATTGATTGTAAGAAGGAGAGTGCCTTGACAAAATAAACTTTCTCTTCTTCCCTTGCCTCCCTAGGACCTTATTTGTAGAATTTGGATGTTTTTCATTGTTGTTCTAGTGACAGTCCCAGGACAGTAGTAGATAAAGGTAGTGTTTCCAGACTGGACATAGTTAAGAAAGACAGATTTAGACCTTTTTACAAGGTGTCTTGCAGAAAAACAATAAGATAACTAAGGGGAACATTTTGAAGATTCCAGTAACAAATGCTCTCTAAACTTGGTCCCACTTTTCTCTAGACTCTGTATGCACTTGAAGGAGGGTGTGTCACATATTATTTTGGGAGGAGAAAGCAGTTTCATATTAAATATATCATTTTAGTGAACACAGATTTCTAAAAGCTAGTTAAATCCAACTGACATTGATTTCACTGTTAACCATAGAGGAAAGTGAAGCAGTGGGGGCTCAGGAAATATAGTATTAGAAAACCATCTCCTAGCCCTCCAAGACTTTCCCTACATTATGAGAGGATGGGTGGTAATCTGTACTTTTTGGACCCAGCAACCCAATGTGAGGGGAAGGGAGTGGTTGAAAAACTGATAATGTGTCAACCAGACAACATTGCAGAAATAGCTAAGTATGTGGGATCATAAAATTAGTGTTAGAAGAAACCCTAGTCCAGTTCCTTTATCATAAATTTCAAATTGGAAGGAATCTTATAGAATTCATTCACTTCATTTTATAGATAGGGAAATTGAGGTAAAGAGAGCTTAAATGACTTGTATTGGGTTGGTCATACAATTCTTGCCTGAGGTAGTATTTGAAACCAGATCTGATTTCCAGAGGAGTCTGAGCTGTGGAAGCTGAACATTCCAGTATCTGCTGGCAGTCTTGTAAGGGACACAAGACTTTTTTTAATAAGGATAATTGTACAAGAGAATGGTGGGGAGGTCCTCAGGTGTTATCAGGCACATAGTTGTCACTGACTTTGTGCCACAGACTTTTAACTGTCCAACTCTAACACCCTACAACATGAGCTGATGCACGAATCTCCCCCAGGACACCCACAAACATGTTATCAAAGTCACTTGGGAAATCAAACTCTCCAGGATTGTTTCATTCAAAGAGAATGGTAGTTCTCAAGTCATTTTTCAGCTTACTCTCTTCCTATCCAATCTGCCAATACTCTGAACTTGATGGTCACAGTGCAAGGGCAAGCTTGGGAAACACCATCCTAGAATTGGTCAACAAGCATTTATTGAGCTTTATCAAGAGCTGAACTTAGCACTGGAGATATAAAGAAACCAAAAAGGGCTCCTTATCCTAAAGGAGCTTACTTTTTAATGGGATATAAGGTGTAAATAATCAGGTTCATATAAGATCTATACAAAGTAGACAGAAGGGGGACAGAGCCAAGATAATGGAGAAGAAAGAAAGATTGCAGCAGAGTTCCTGTCCACAAGTTCTCTAAATAGATCTACAAAATGTGTGAGACAGGATCCTGAAGGAGGAAGTCATAGTAAGTTCTTTGACTGGCCCAGGTCAGCATAGGGAGATTTGCAGACACTGGGGACAGGCCACAGGCAGAAGCACATGGGAGGAACACTTTAGCCCCCTGGGAAAAGCAGTGTTATTTTTGTTGTTGTGTAATTTGGATCATGACTCTTTTTGACCCTATTTGGGGTTTTCTTGGCCAAGATACTCGAATAATTTGTCATTTTCTTCTCCAGCTCATTTTACAGAAGAGAAACTGAGGCAAATGGTTAAGTAACTTGCTCAGGGTCACACAGCTGATAAGTTTCTCAGATCCTCCTCACTCTAGAGACAGTGCTCCAGCCAATATGCCACCTAGCTGCCCAAGAAAGTCTGTATACTAGTACAAAAGAAGGTATCACATTCATACCAGGGTACCCACAGACTTACATGGAGGCACTGCAATAGGGACAGATGTCAATTATGCACTTCCTAGTCCCTAGTCATAGATCTAGCCAGGGTGGAGTGAAAAGACACAGAGGTCCAAAGCAGTCTAATCATGAAGGAGGAATTTCAGAAGCAAAGTAGATGGAAGACTATCTGAGCTAAGAAAATAGCAGCATCTGAGAAACTGAGGCTGGGCACCCAAAGCAAGTGGAATTTGTATTGAGTCTTTTTTATTTTTAGATTTTTTTCAAGGCAATGGGGTTAAGTGAGTTGCCCAAGGCCACACATCTAGGTAATTATTAAGTGTCTGAGGTCGGATTTGAACCCAGGTACTCCTGACTCCAAGGCCGGTGCTCTATTCACTTGCGCTACCTAGCCACCCCTTGTATTGAATCTTGAAAGAAGCTTGGAAAAGCAAAAGGTAGAGGTGAGGGGATAGTGCCTCCCAGGTGTGGGGGAGACAATTGGACCCCTGAGGTAGAACATCATGTATAGATCATTATAGCTGGATCGTAGAGTATGTGGAGGGAAGCAAAGTATATAAAAACTGAAAACTTGGACTTGGATTATAATTATAAATTTCTTACTAGTCACTTCATTGAGAGGAGGCAGCAAGGTGATTTGGTAGATAGAGCACCAGGTCTGGAATCAGAAAGATCTGAGATTTTGAACTTAGGGCTGTGTGACCCCAGAGAAATCATTTAATCTTTGTTTGTCTTAATCCACTGGAGAAGTAAATGGCAGTATCACTTCAGAATCTTTGCCAAGAAAACCCCATGGACAATATGGTCCAAGGGGTCACAAAGAGTTGGACACAACTGAATCACAACAACAAAAGCTTTATTGAGAGAAGCTGGTGCCCTCAAAACAATTAACCACAGATGCTTTTATTTGCCCAATACATCTATTTCCTTGTCTCCCTCATTTTGTTGACATCCACAGGACATTGGTTCATAGTCCTCTGTCCTGCTCCAAGCCAGACTTCTTGGGTGACCTTGAGCCAGTGCTTGGTTTTCTATGTCTCAGCTGGGAGATGTGCTGACTCATCTTTCTGAGAGGTTCTGAGGTGTAACTAATTAATAGCTATGGAACACTTAGAGATGTACATACTAAATAACCAACAGCCTCATTGATCACCATTAGATAGAGACTGTATTGTGCCTGTAAGTGTTATTAGGTGTCACTTATACTTGAACATTTTAAGTGATTATTATCTTCCTTGGCTCTCAGAGTTCAGGGAAAGGAGAAAATGAAATACCTTGCTCAACTTCAAAATTTACTTTTCCAGGGTTTCCCTTTAGAACTCATGACTTTACAGGAAGGGGAAGACCATGACAATTGCAATTTGTGACCTCCTAAGTCCTGATTGTGGACAGGGATTTTTTTTTGTTTGTTTGTTTCACAATTATTACCTGATTTCTCCCCAAAGAATCCTCTGTGATCAGAAAGAAGAATAGTTAAGCAAAAACCAACTGGCTCAGTGGCTACATAGAACAAAACAGGCAGCACTCCAGGGGGACAAAGTCCTCTTCCTGAGAAGAAGATGGGTGTATTTCATCATTTGTTCTACAAAACCAATATTTGTCATTGCCTTCAGTAGAAATTCAGATGTCTTTTTGTGTAATTTTCATTGGTGTTATTCATTGTTTATACACACACACACAGTGAAACTACTTATTTTGTTTGGCATCATTTCATGTAAGTCTTCCCATTTTCTTTGATTTTGTTATATTTCTTGTTTCTTATAGTGCAATAATATTATATTACATTTATATGTCACATATGTTCAACTATTTTCCAATAGATAATCTTCCCCCTCCCCACAAAAAAAGGTGGATTTCTCTTTTTCCATACATAGAATCCTGTAATAAAACTAGCAATGAGTTTATTTAGTCTAGGTACCCTGAAACAGGATGTCCTCCCTTAGGGGTAGAAATGTGTATCAAGGTTTTATTCTTGGTGGAATCCAGGCAGAAGCTGGGTTGAACCTCTATACAATTCCTTGATCATAGGAAACAACAATTGGTTTTCCCTTGGGACTTCAGTTCATATCAACCTGTCTAAGCTATCTATTATGCACTTAGTTCTATGCCCTAGTATGCTTTTAGGAACTAGGACCATAACTTCAAAAACAACTTTTTCTTTGTAGGTGTTTAATATGTACTTATTTAATTCAAGAGATGGATAAATAGAACCCATAGAGTCCATTCTCTTTCCATCTAGTAGATGAGGAAACTGAGGCTCAGAAATGTGAGATTTTTTTCCCAATTGAATCTCCTGGCAAGTACCTACTATGTGCCAAGAATCACCAGAGATCTAAGGCATAAAAAGACAAAAAAGGAAACATTGGGCAAAAGAAAAGTAAAAACCATTATAGAACTGATTTGTGGTAATTCAGAAATAATGAATGTGGAGGCTACAGGAATTGGGGAAGACTGCCCAGGGGAATTAGCAAAATTGATCTGCCCAGAATTAAACTTTTTTCTGATTCAGAAGTTCTTTCAAATCCTCTTAGAGTCTTTGAAAGTTCATCAGATGGACACCAGTTGTGCTACAAAGGTTTGGATTTACTGCTTTTAAAATATTAATTGACTGATAGAGAGATGGTAGAATGTAAACAGAAGACCTGAGATCTAGTCTTTCCTCTGCCAATTATTAGCTGGCTGCCCTAAGAGAGTCATATTATTTCCTTGAGATCCATTTCTCCAGCTATAAAATGGAGATAATTTTTGTCCTACCTATCTCTCAATGTTATTGAGAAGATTCAAAGAAACAGTTGCTTTTATCTAATATGCTTCCATGATTTCACCAGCATTTTGGGGTATCTCTATCAATGTAGATCCTTCCCCTTTCCATGAATTGCAATGGAGGAAGAAATCTTTACTTTTTGGTCAATCATCAGTGGATCGGTCTCTCTAGTCCACACGGCTAGCTCTCAGATAACAAACACACAGTGTATCATTTAACCAATGCCCAAAGCTTTGCCTACCTGGTAAAGTTCATCAAAAGTTGTTTTACAGGGCATTGTCTTTGAAAGTTGGGTCATTTCCATGCTACTCGATGTATTAGAGGAGCATTGTCAGTGGAGAATCCAAAGAGATGATGAATGTAAAAGAATTGTAAAAAACATAATGTTCTGATTGCATGGCTATATAAACTAGCTTTTCTCTGAAGTAGTATGGCTCAGTGGAAGCCAAGATCTGGGTTCAAGTCCAACATCTGACACACACTGAAAGACTCTGCACAATTCACTTAATTTCTCATTGCCCCATGCCTTTGGTTCTCAAAGTGTGGTCCATGGACCCCTAGGGGCTCCAAGATACAAGACTGTTTATATGGTGAAAATTGCCTTCTTAATTGTACTAAGACATTATTTGCCTATTAAAATAACTCTTCTCTCTTTCAACTACATATCTGTATGAGACCAAATTTTCTTCATATATTTCACCAAAACAACATATCATAATAGATTGGAAACAGACATGAAACTACAGCTGGATTTGCAAAAATATGTGAAACAAGCTACTCTTCACTTTTTTTGTTTTGGAAAATATAGTTATTTTTAACAAAAATATGTTGTTTATGTTAGCTTGTAATTGGGTTTATTATTTATTCTAAAATGAATTAATAAATTAAAATGTAAATTTCTACTATGGTAAATATTGATAGATTATAACTCACAAATAAAATCTTTTTGAGGGGAGATCCTCAAAGGTCCCAGAATCAGAAAAGTTGGAGAACTGATGTTTTAGGCAACTCTTTAAACCATAAGTTGCAGAGAAAATGCCAACTAGAATAGCAGAGGGAGTATACAAATGAAATTATAGGTTCATTCTCTCTTCCTATCTTTTATGACATTGTTACTCTTATTTATGCTTTCAAAATATTTGGAGATACCCTGTTTTCCAGAGCTAAAGGTACAGCAAGCAGGCTGTGCCCTGAGTTTGGCATGACAATAATTCTTTGTTTCCTGGAATGATGTTACCCACTGGCAAAGTATATTGCTTGACCTGTTATTTCTCAGGATCATCCCTCATATTCAGAATCACCATTCTTTGTCACTAACAGGTACTGTATTCCTGTTCCCACAGAACTCTGGTTCTATTCCCTGCAGATTGGTCACAAGCCCCCAAGACTTGAGACAATGATTGTTTCCACAGAACCAAGAACACTTGTACTGTCTCAAGAAATGTTAACCATGAAAACTATCTCAAGATCTAAAAATGAAGGGGAAAACTAGGTGGTGCAGTGGATAGAGCATTGGCCTTGGAGTCAGGAGGACCAGAGTTCAAATCTGGCCTCAGACACTTAATAATTACCTAGCCATGTGACTTTGGGCAAGTCACTTAACCCCATTGCCTTGCCAACCCCCCCCCAAAGATCTAAGAATGATTATGTTGTGAGCCAATTCCTTTCATGTATATAAATGGTCCTAGTTTTAGCATCCTTAAGTTCTTTTCTTAGGAAGGAGGGTTTCCATCTGCAGGTGTCATTTTTCTCACTGAAATTAATTAAACTTCTGTTTGTGTACTGATTATCCTAACCTACTCTCCAACAATAGCCATCTCTAACAATCCTCAGGTTAGAAGCTAGTTCCAGTGCAGTTGACAGTGCATAGTACACTTCCTTTCTCTTCCACTTTTCAGGTTGTTGAAAAAAAAGTTTCTAGTTGAAGTAGAATGGGGCTCCACCCCTATCTCCAGCCTGATCCCAATCTTAGAGACCCACATGAAGCCTAAAAGGGTTTTTTCTAATGAATTCTACTTGTTGTGGATTTTTACCCTTGGTATTTTGTTGCCAAAAGCTTATTTAACTTCATGACTCTTTTTCCTCCCTTTCCCATCTCTCTTATGGAAGTATCTTGAGTTGTTTATTCTCTAAATTAGGACTCCTTAACCTTTTTGAGCATCATGCTTTCCTTTGGCAGTCTGATAATGCCTATGGCCATCTTCTCAGAATGTTTTTTAAATGCCTAAAATAAAATACATAGGATTACAAAGGAAACCCATGATATTGAAATAAAAATTTCAAGATACAGAAAGTACACAGACCCCTTTATAAATCAAAGTGAATTAAAATTATTATTTTTTCCTTCCAGAATTTCAAGTTCATTGGAATATTCTAGATATTTAATGGAATCCCTTGATGTTTCCTGAATATACCTAATGTTTGTCCTTCATTTTGAAGAGGACCATGACATCAGGGAGGTGATGCCAGGACAAGCACGTGAATTGGATTTCAGTGAAGGGATTCTTTCCTAAGTCATCAGACTCACTTTCTCCTCTGGAGTCATTTGGGTCTAGTGCTCAGATATGAATCAAGATGACTGGAGATGGCCCTGGATGAGAGGCAATCAATCAGGGAGCAGGTGGATCATCCAAGTTCCCCCTACCTGATTGTGCTGGATATTTTGGCTTCTGAAATTATATTGAAGCCTGTGAATCATAAGAGTACAATGGTATATATTGTGAAGATGGAGGAGAGTAAAAATAACTGCTGACCTTCAAACAGATATTTGAAGGCTACAAACATTTTCCATATGTCAACTCATGTCAAGCATTTATCAAGCTATTATTATGTGCCAGATATGACAAGCTTTGGGGATACAAGGAAAGGCAAAAGTCTCAGCCTTCAAGAAGCTCATAATCTAACATGTATACCACTAGTTCACATTTGTGTATCACAAAGGGATATCACAAAGAAAAATAATAGAATTAAGAGGGATGGGAAAAGTACCTTGTAGAAGGTGGAATTTTAGTTAAGACTTAAGGAAAATCAGGAAATCCAAGAAGTGAACATAAGAAGAAAAAGCCTTCCAGGCATAGGGACAGTTGGTGAAAGGGCCTGAAGTTGGGAGATGGAGTATCTTTTGTGGTGAACAGCATGAAGATGTTAATTGAGTTTTTACCAAGCCATCTTTAACCTGGTGGTGAAAGAGCAGATCAGAGACAGAGGGCCAGTAAAATCAGATAGTGATTTATTAATTACTTTCTTTACAAGGAACTGATTTGCAAATAATGGGATTTCTATTATCAGGTGTTCCATCTTGCTGAGGTTTGGGCAGAGAATATATACATTACATATTTTGGACTTGAGTGATCTTCTTAGGACAAGTCCATAATGCAGGACAGTACAATTACATGGCTTATGACCATTCAAGCTGGAGTCCTGTAGGAATGGTGGGTTGATTGTATAGTTTTGGGTTTTACAGTGTAGAATAGAACAGAGCCAATCCACTTCACTTTAACACAAGCAAAAGAATACATGAGTGAAACAAATTTCTACTTTAGCCTGTCTGTGAACAGGATCTCTATAAACTAAATAATTATTAAATTCATTATATATATATATATATGATATTAATTGGTATAAAAATTATAACTCTTCATAGAAGTTAGTATTACTAGACTACTAGGAAGGCATTAAAGTATTAAAAAACTAGAAAGCTAGAACGTGGGTGGTTTACATTGAGTTTTAAAATACAAACATAGGATTTTATATTTAATGCTGGAGGCAATATTAGAGTCATTAGAGTTCATTGAATGGGGGATGGGGGATGGGGGAATAAAACAATCAGAACTTTGCTTTAGGAAAATCACTTTGGGGGCTGAATGAAGATGGGTTAGATGGAAGAGAGACTTGAGGCAGGGGACCAACCAGCAGGTCATTGCAGTACCTCAGATATGGGGTGATGAAGATCTACCTTAGTATTCTGGAAGCAATAGAGGAGACAAGGTGAATGTGAGAGATGTTATAAAGGTAAAATTTACAAACTTTAACAATAGATTGGATTTTGAGAAAGAATAAGGAGTTAAGGATGACACCTGGAATGTGAGCCCAGGTGACTGTATGAATGGTAATACCCTTAAGAGTAAAAAAGAAAGTAAGGAAAAGGAGAAGGTTGGGACAGGAGTGAGGCGGGAGGGGAGGAAAGGTAATGAGTTCAGTTTTGGACATGTTAAGTTTAAGATATCTCTAAGATAGGGGCAGCTAGGTGGTGCAGTGGCCCTGGAGTCAGGAGTACCTGAGTTCAAATCCGGTCTCAGACACTTAATAATTACCTAGCTGTGTGGCCTTGGGCAAGCCACTTAACCCCATTATAAAAAAAAGATATGTCTAAGACATCTTACATTCTTCTCACAGGTAGATAGCATAAATACTATTCCTGTTACCCTGTTGTAACTTCTAACTTCACCTCTTTAGTTGAGTTGCCATATTTTCCAAAAGCACTGACTGTGTCAAGGAGAAAGTGAGGGCCCTCCCTGCCTACTCCCCTCTTTGAGCTGACATAATTTGTTTTTTGCAACCCCAGTTAGACTCCTTGTATATCCTTGGTAGTTGAATCAGCTACAAGATAATCACCAGTCAATCTGTAACAGACTGAGAAACTGCAACTGGGACCCTTGTAGATAAGCAGACCATTATATATTCCCAAGGGAAAAGATTGCTTTTGCCACCCTACTTACTCAAGTTACCCTCCTTTCTCTTGCTTTTCTCCCCTTCAGGAGATGATTAATCCTTCCCCACCCCTACTGCTTCTTTCTTCCTTCCAAGTCACTTCCATCTGAGTGGGGATTAGTGTCCACTCCTTCCCATCTTGTTGTAATTCATAAATATGCAAGGTTTTGCCTGGATTGTGAATTTTTTTTGTACTTAGTATAGGAGTACCATAGCTCTTTCCAGATTGATTTTTTTTTTGACCGATAGAAGGCATTCTTCTTCCCTTTTTTAACAAGGCAATGGAGTTAAGTGACTTGCCCAAGGTCACACAGCTAGGTAATTATTAAGTGTCTGAGGCCAGATATGAACTCAAATTCTTTTGATCCTAGGGCTGGTGTTCTATCCACTGCTCCACCTAGCTGCCCCATAAGAAGGCATTCTTTGCCTAATTTCTAGCCTTAATCACTGAATGGGTTTTGACTGGGTTAAATCAAACTTAGACCTATTAAAGACCTCCACTGCATTCAGGGCCATCTCCACTAAATCTGTTATATATCTGGCCATTGGACTCGGATGATTGGAGTGAGACTGGTGGCTTTGTACAGTCCTTCCTCACTTAAATCCAATTTATTTTGTCTTATAAAAGGAAGGCCAAACAACATAGTTCCAACATGCATGTTTATTTCTCTTGTATGCAATCCATGTATCATGAAGTTGTGATTTCTGGTTAACTTCCCTATTGAACAGATGAGACAACTGAAGCTTAGAGAGGAAAATATAAGTAGCAGAGCTGGAGCTAGAACTCATTCATTCTAATTTCAACTTTCAGGTTCTTTCTACTAAATCTGACTGTTAAGGGATCCAAACACATACTCAACTAGAGTGAGTATGAACAAACACCTGAAAAAAATCAGGGCTGGCCTGGGAAAAGAAACAGTGAAGCTGGGCAGGTATAAGTGTGAAGTCTTCCTTCACTGCTTTGCCCAGTCTTGTAGTTTCACTGGTAAGGAGAATATAGTATGTTACCTTGGAATGAGAGCCTAGCGCAGAATCAGAGAATTTAGAACCAATTCCTCTGATACTTATTATTGTGTGACCTTAGTTAAGTTGCTTACTATCCTCCTTCCCCAACCCTGTCATCTATAAAATAATGTTTCAATCCATCCTTCTCCTCCCATTAATGCAGCTGGCCAACTCACCTGTCTGAGTAGATCCCAAGTCCCACTTCTATTAGGTATTAGAGGCAGAGCTTGAACCCAAGTGTCCCTAATTTCATAATCATCCCTCTAACCACTACTCTAAGCTGCTTCTCTCATGGAAGCATTCATTCACAGAAGCATAGAATGCTAGATTCCGAACAGATCTTAGAAGTCACTTCTGAACAACTCAGTCCCTTAGTTCTCCATGCCTAGAAGGCATCCACACCCTTCTAACCTCTCCAGGGAATCCTTACCCTTACTCTGAAAATCTAAATTCCATAAGGGATGGGGTTGTTTCCTTTGTGAACCTCAGCACGTACCTTAGCACAATTCCTGAATTTGAATGAATAAATTCAAAATAAAATTGCTTTACTGAGCTCGGTTAGTAAATAAAGAGTAATTTCTGTCTATTCTAAAGGCTTTCTCCCCCCCCCCCAGTCATCCACAAGAAAACAAATAATAATAGAGTTGGTTTGGGGGGTCAGTTTTTTGTTTGTTTGCTTTTTAATTAGAAAACGCATTCTTCAAAAAGTTTCAGATCAGGAGGAGGCCCGCAGGGTGGTCTCTGGTCAGCAAGCTGGACCAACTCTCTCCCGAACTCCACCAGGCTAGAGAGAGCCGGGGCCGGGGTGGGTCCTAAGGCTGGGTCACTTTGGTGACTCCAGCACTGACTAGAAGCTTACAGTCTCTTCTCTCCCCTGCCAGAGGTTCCTTTCTCAGCATTCACTCTTCCTTCTATTGACTTTGCTATAAATACTCCCTGCCCCTCCTCTCCCAGGTCAGCGCAGACCCTTCCATTGATTATATTGGAACAAGGATTGCTGTAAAATGAAATGCCTCAAATGCCGAGATGTCGTAAGTCCTTCGAAAGTCCATAAATCACTCAAGATAATGTTGTAAATGAGCAGAGCTCCTTTTCCCCCGGAAAAATACGGCCCCATAAAACAGTTCTGACACGGAAGAAATCAGGGCCTCACTCTCTCCCTACCTGCCACTGGAGAAGCGCCATCAATAATGGTTATAGCTGTTTGGTAAGCAGAGGAGCGAGCTTGTGTAGGTCTCCTTTAAAAAGTTCCTTCAAAGTCACTTTGCAGTCTGACAGCAGTGCCTTCCTGGAGCAGTAAATACAGTCCAATTATGAGCACGTCATGTTTGTTTTTACAGTTCACTAATCACAAACTTTTTCATGTGTCTTTGCCAACGGCAACCTGCTTTCCTTTAATCGGAATTTATGGCTCTGTGGGGGCAATTATTGGAGATTCGGACGTTTGTACCAATATCACTCTTCTAGAGTTAGTCTGCTCTCGTTTGTTGAACAAAAGAAACAATCTCTTACTTCCCCTTCCCTGCCCTTCTGGAGGCTGCTGAGAAGATGAGATGAAGCTCTTCATTTGATCTTCTAACTAACATTTATAAATACTAATAAGAACAAAAATAAAATTTTTGGAATTACACATTTCTATTATTTATAGTTTGTTTTGAAAATGCATAAATCCTGCATGAACTGATGCTGAGCGAGATGAGCAGACCCAGAAAAGCATTGATCAACCTTGATGGACTTGCTCATTCCACCAGTGCAACAATCAGGCACAATTTTGGGATATCTGCTGGAGAAAACTATCTATATCCAGAGAAAGAATTGTGGAGTTTGAACAAAGACCAAAGATCTTTAATTGAAAAAAATTATCTTATTACCTAATTTTACTATCTCTTCTACTTTATTTCTTTTCCTTAAGAATATGATTTCTCTCTCATCACATTCAACTTAGATCAATGCATACCATGGAAACAATGTAAAGACTAACAGACTTCCTTCTGTGGGGGGTGGGGGGAGGGAAGCAAGATTAGGGGAAAAATTGTAAAACTCAAAATAAATAAAATCTTTCTTAAAAAAAAGAAAATGCATAAATCTGATTTATCAAGGGAATAACAAAGTGGTTTTGTTTGTTCCATGTCCCTGTTCTTAATGCTTCTCCCCTCCACTTTTTTAGTTTGCTCTTTGACCAGATTTTGCTGCATAGTTGTAGTCAGTGTGCATACCTTTGCATCACTTCATACAAATCTCCCACATTTCTTCGTATTTTTCATACTGCATTTTATGAGGCAATAATATTGCATTTTGTTTATGTATCTATCCATCTTCTCAATTACTAGATGCATGGGCTGTTTCTAGCTTTTTTGCTTTATGAATAATGTTGCCTTTCTTTGTATCCCCAGTGTTTAACACAGTGCTTGGTACCATGTTAATAAGAGCTGATTGATAGGTAATATTTGTATACAAATACATTTTTTATTTGCTTTCCTCAAGCCTCTCTCCATTCCAACCCATTCTCCATACAGCCACTAATGTGATTTTCCTATTACACAAGTCTGATCATATAGCCCTCAATAAATTCCATTGGCTTCATGCTACCTTCAGGATAAAATACAAAGTGATCTATTTGGTGCTTACAACCCTTCATAACCTAGGTCCCTCCTACCTTTCCAGTTTTCTTACACCTTAAACTAAATACATACTCTTAGATACAGTGACACTAGCTTCCTGGCTATTCCAGGAAGAAGACACTATCAAGGGCTTTTTCTCTGCCTATCCAGCATGCCTGGAATTCTCTATCTCCTGTGTTCTGACTACTGACCTCTCTGGTTAACCTCAAGTCTCATCAAAAGTTCCACTTCTGCAGCAAGCCTTCCCCTCTTAATTCCAGTGCCTTCTTGTAGTCATTTATCCTGTATACATTTTTATTATATTAGCTCAACCTAACCATGAGTAATTGACATTTTCCCAGTTGTTTGTAGTCTTCCTCATCAGATTGCAAGCTTCTTGAGGACAGGAACTTTCTTTTGCCTCTTTTTGTATCACCATGCTTACTACATGGTAGGCACTTAATAAATGCTGCTTTCCTAAAAAGATCACATCAATTCATACATCCTATCATAGTATGCCTGTTTTTCCCCATTGCCTCACCAGCATTGGAATGTCATGGCTTTAACCATTTCTGTCAATTTAAAGCATCTAAGGGTGCATCTCTAAGTTGTTTTAATTTTCTTTTTTCTAAGTATTGTATCTAGAATATCTAAGGTTGATGTGCTGATAGGTTGATGGACTGCCTGGCCAACCACAAGTCACAGTATCATAGAATTTCAGAATTGGAAGAAAAATCAACAGCTATCTAATCCAACTTTTATCTGATAAGGAATTCTAGCTCTAATATACCAGTTCCTTGTCATCCAGTCTCTGTTAGAAGATCTTCAAAGAAGGGGAACTATCTACCTTTCAAGATAGCCTATTCTACTTTTGGATAGATCTGATTGTTAGGAACTTTTTTCTGGCAGTAGACATACATCAAATTATCTTTGCAGCTTCTACCTACTAATTCTGTTTCTGCCCGCCCCCCCCCCCCGTCTCCTAATTTGACCAAACTGAACAAATCTTTTCCCACATAACAACATACCAATTACTTGAAATCAATCCTTGTGTCTTCTTTTTGTAATCCAGACAATGTTATTATTATTTGTGCCTGACTCTTCAAGACTCCTTTTTGGGATTTGCTTGGCAATTGCTTGGGATTTGCCTGTCATCTCATTTTATAGATGAGGAAATTGAGGCAAACAGAGTTAAATGGCTTACTTAGGGTCACATAGCTAGTGTCTGAAGTCAGATTTGAACTCACAAAGATGTACCTTCCTTAACTCCAGACCTGACACTCTATCACTGAACTACCTATTTGCCAGTCAAATTCAGATATCATACATTCTTTATTTTTTATAAATTTTATCTGTCTGTCTGTCTGTCTATCTGTCTAAATTATTTTGAATAGTCACAGTTCTCATTGAGAAGATTTGCAATGTTATATAGTTTGGTGAAATCAATGCCAAGTTGCCAGAAAATGTTGACCTCTAGCAAGATGAAAGAAAAAACTGATGCTTTTATTTTTTCTTTAACATAAAGTGTCCTCAGTTTTGGGACTTATTTATGATGAAAACTCTTATCCTGTAAATGGGTACCCTGGGTCCTTATGCTGCCATGATGTTTTTCCAGAGAGGTTTACTTTATCTTTAACTCATACTTTATCTAGTTCAGTGTTCTTCATACTTTTTGTTTATATATCACTAATAATAATTTTTTAAAAACGTGAACTTCTAATATATATATGTTTATTTATTTTAAAATTATATACTTGTATATATGTATTATATAATGTAATACTCTGCAGGAGGAAAAAGAAGTATTTTAAACATAATATTTTTTAATGGTACAGGCCTCTCAATTGAATATTATTATGAAAAATGATGTTTTTGAGTATGTTTCATATTTAACACTGATACATCAAATTTAACTTTTTTTCAGAACATGATTTTAATGGCTGCCATATTAGAAAAGGCTACCTCTTAAAGATGTGAGCTCCAGATGGAAGAATTAAGTTATTGGCTGTGCTTACTAAATCACAATATTAATTTTTCAATCCTATCCACCAATCATGCAAAGGTTTTGTTTGTAGAAATATAGCTCATAGTTTTTTAAAATTTTAATTTCACAACTTTTTGTTATTCTGAACTTCACAAATATCAATAAATTTAAATATTTCAATAAATAAAAAATAATTTAAAATGGAACATGAAACCAAAAATCTCTATTATAGAAATGCTTGTTTTTTAAAAGATATAAAAATTTGATGAGTTATTTTCAAGGATGTCCTTACTTATTTGCTTCTCGGGACATCTTTCAATAGAAAGATTTTTTGTGATTTTAAAAAAGTTTCATCTCTGCTAGTTGCTTTCTTTTCTCCTTTTTTTTAGCATCACTATTAGTAGACCCTATTCTACCCTAATGTTTCACCTTTTCCTTTATAATGTTTAAGGATAGTCAAATGAACAAATCCACACACTGTAGGCTAGTAAATTCCCACCTTCCCTGATATTAATCAAGGTTCTCATTCCTTACAGTGAAAGCACATTTTAAAGGTGCTGAATTTTAAATATTTTTTAGCAAATGGGCTAAAAAACATATTGAAATTCTTCATTTGGTGGATGTAAAATAGGTTAGAAAATTCTGTTTTTCTAATTTTAAAGCGTGCAAATATGAAAATTTTTAATATTTCTGTTTCAGTGATCCTAAAAGCTGTAAATGTGCAAAAGTGGGTGAGCATAATCACAGGTTGCAGACAGGGAACAAAGATGAAATCTGAGAGAAAAAAGTTTTAATCATATTTGGTAATAAAAAGCCAAAAGTCACTCTAGAGAGAGCAGTTTCAAAACTGTCAAGGAGTAGTTAAGGAAGTTGCTGTTCATCCTTTGTTCTTTAAGGGGACCAAAATCACTAGGGGGGGTGATGTCTTGATTTCCAAATGGATTGGATTTGAGTGAGGCAGAGTTGTTCAAAGCCATCAGTCTCACTCTCTCCTCCAGAGACTACTCCATTAGGGCTCAATGACAAGACAAAGGTCAAGACCCATGGTCCAGGGTGCAGTGGATGACTCTGGTCTTTCTAAATTAAGGTCTTTTACCAGGTCTCTGTCTGAGTCAACAATCATTCAATGACTCAAGGTTAGGTAAGAAGTGAGACAAAAGCTGAGCCACCCCAAAGATAACATTCTGAGAGGGGGTGACCTTCAGAGTTTCTGACCTTCACAGAAAACAATTGCTTCCTAAAGTTGGGGGTGTTAGGTTTATGTATGTGGAACAACTAGAGAATCTTGGAACTTTACACTTTACCCATTTTCTTGAGTGTTGTAATGTTTAAGGAAAAGGTGGACTTTCTCCTTGAAATCATTCTCTTGATTCTAACTAGTCCAATCTTCTAAAGGAGACTACTTCTTCAATATCTTAGGCTTTCTGTATTTGCTGACTTCTTGCTATCTGCAGAATCTAATCTCCAATCTCTCCTACTTGTTCCTTTGCTGATCCCTCCGAACACACCTGAGTATTTCTCATCCTTATAAAAGGACTTACTTGTTCCTTTCAACTCTACTTGATATTGTCCAATATTTGTACCTAGTCCCTACACTTGTTTATTTTCTTTCCCTATACAGTTTGGTTCAACTGAAACTTCACTTTCCAGAGTTACTAATGATTTCTTTATTGCCACATTTAATAGCACTTCCTCAATTCTCATTCCTTTCTACCTTTCTGCAGCGTCTGACACCATTGACATCCTTTTCTAGATATTTTCTTCTTTTTTTTTAAATTAAATTTTTTTTACCCCAATTACATGCAAAAGCAAGTTTCAACAACATCCAAAACTTGAGTTTCAAATTCTCTTCTGTTAATCCACCTCACTCCCTCATTGAGGAATTAAGTTATTAGGTATAGGTTAAAAATGTATAGCTATGAAAAACATTACTACAGTAGTCATGGTGTAAAAATAAACATAGCCCCCCTACCCACAAAGAAAGAGAAACCTCAAGAAAAATAAAGTGAGAGGAAAAAAAGTGCTTCAGTCTGTATTCAGACACCTTCAGCTCTATCCATCCTATGCCTCCCACCCCATTTATTCTATTCTCTCTCTCTCTCTCTCTCCTTTCATCTAGTCCCTCCTCAAAAGTGTGTTGTATCTGACTACCCTCTCCCATGTTATTCCCTCTCTTCTATCATCTTTCCCCCCCTTCCCTCCCCCTATCCCCTTTCTCCCATCCCTTTCCTATCCTATTTCCCTCTGGGGTAAGATGGATTTCTATACTCAATTGAGTGTGTATGTTATTTCCTCTCTAAGCCACTTTCAATGAGAGTGAAGGCTCACTCACTCCTCCTCAACTTCCCCCTCTTCCACTCCATTGCAAAAACTTTTTTCTTGCCTCTTTCATGTGAATAACTTAGCCAATTCTACCTCTCCTTCCCCTTTCTCCCACTACATTCCTTTCTTGCCTGTTAACTCCAATATATATCCAATATATTAACTCCAACTCAATATATTACAACATTATAGTCAACTTCCCTCCTGTGCCTTGTCTATATATGTTCCTTCTAACTGCCCTAATAAATGAGAAGGTTCATATGAACTATCAGTATCATCTTCCCATGAAGTAATACAAGCAGTTCAACATTTAAGTCCCTCATAATTTGCCCTTCTCATCTACTCTAGGCTTCACCTGAGTGAAGTACAAAGTACAGGTACTTGAAGATCAAACTTTTTGTTTAGCTATGACTGTTTCATCAGGAATGTTTGAAAGTCACCTATTTCTTTGAATGACTATCTTTTCCCTTGAAAGAGGATGTTCACTTTTACTGGGTAGTTGATTCTCTGTTGTAGTCCAAGCTCTTTTGCCTTCCAGAACATTGTATTCCAAGCCCTATAAAGCCTTTAATGTAGATGCTGCTAAATCCTGTGTTATCCTAACTGTAGCTACAAGATATTTGAATTGTTTCTTTCTGGCTGCTTATAATATTTTCTTCTTGACTTGGGAGTCCTGAAATTTGGCTATAATATTCCTGGCAGTTTTCATTTTGAGATCTCTTTCAAGGAGGTGGTCAGTGAATTCCCTCAACTTCCACTTTACCCTCTGCTTCTAGGATCTCAGGACAATTTCCTGGATTATTTCTTGAAAAATGAAGTCTAGGCTCTTTTCCTGGTCATGACTTTCAGATAGTCCAGTAAAATTTTAAATTATCTCTCCTGGATCTGTTTTTAAGGTCAGTTGTTTTTCCAATGTGATATTTCACATTGTCTTCTTGTTTTTCATTTTTTTGGTTTTGTTTTATTGTTTCTTGATTTCATACAACATCATCAGCTTCCCTTAGATCCATTCTACATTTCAAGGAATTCTTTCCTTCAGAGAACTTTTCTGTCTCCTTTTCCAGCTGGCCAGTTTCTGCTTTTTAAGACAATCTTCTCCTCCTTGTCCTTTTGAGCTGCTTTTTCCATTTGACCTAAACTTAAATTTTTTTTTATTTAAGGCAATGGGGTTAAGTGACTTGTCCAAGGTCACACAGCTAGGTAATTATTAAGTATCTGAGGCTAGACTTGAACTCAGGTCCTCCTGACACTATCTAGTGCTCTATCCACTGCACCATCCAACTGCCCCCTAAACTGGTTTTTAAGATGTATTTCTTCAATATTTTTTGTTATCTCCTTCACTAAGATGCTGACTTGGTTTTCATGATTTTTCTGCATTGTTCTCATTTCTCTTCTCAATTTTTCCTCTATCACCCTTACCTGATTTTCAAAATCTTTTTTGAGCTCTTCCATAGTCTGAGACAAATTCATATTTTTCTTTGAGGCTTTGGATACAGAAGCATGGACTTTGTTTTCTTCTGAGTGTTTTGATCCTCCTCAGGACTAAAGTAATTGTCTATGTTTGGATTTTTTTCTTCAGTTGTTTACTTGTTTCTCCAGCCTATGATTTGATTTTAACTTTTTTTGTTAAGGTGGGGCTCTGCTTCTAGGGTGGAGGACACACTTTCCCAAGCTTTTGAGGGTTTTTGAAGCTATTTTCAGGGTCACCTCCAAGGGACTTCAATTCTTTCAAAGTCTTATGAGAGACTCTGACTGCTCTCCTGGCCTGTGCTTTTGTCTGTAGATGATCACAAGCACTCCCCTCTGCCCTGGAGCTGTGAGGAGGGTCCCTGCTCTGCTATGGCAGAGAAACTCCTTTTCCTGAGACTGTGGCCCTAGACTGCAATCTGGATCTGAGTATTGGAAAAGCAACAGAATCCTGCTTCTGAGATAGAAAAAGACTCCGGCAATCTCCCCCAACCCCCTTTACTGTCTGTGGACTGAGTGCTCTGGAAGCACCTGCAGGGTGACTCCCTGCCTGGTAGCTCCCCCAAACTTGCTTCTGGGTCCTGGGTGCTGAGCCCTGTGCCAGACTAGGCTCTGCACTCACTCTGGTGTGGCAGAGTTTTCTTGATGATCTTCCATGTTGTCCTTGTCAATCCGTGGACTGAGAGGTCTGGAAACCACCACTGCTGCTATGGACCCAGGCTCCATGCTGGCTGTTCCTAATTGGCTTGGACTGGCTGCACTGCAGGCCCTTTCTAACCAGGTACAACAGATCCTTCCTATGGATCCTTCAAGTTGTCTTGGCTTGGGAAATTTTTTTCACTCAGTCTTTCTGTGGGTTCTGCCACTCTAGAATTTGACTAGCATTATTATTTAAAGGTATTTGGAGTGATCTAGGGGAGAGGTCCCAGGACTTCCTGCCTTCACTCTACTATCTTTACTCCCAACACTATATATTTTCTTCTTTCTGGGTTTTTATTTTACTGCTCACTCTTAGTTCTCCTTTTTTGAATATTCTTCTATGTCACACCCTCTAGTTAAGAGCAAACCTAAATGCTCTGTCTTGAACTAATTTCTTTTTTCTCTTTATGTTGTCTTATAAGATCATTTACTGTTTGGATTTAATTATCATCTCTATAAAGATGACTCTCAGATTTATGTATCCAGTTCTAGTCTGACCACCAGACCACAAAACCAACTGACTTGGGCATTTTTGAAGGGGATATGCTAAAGATATCTCACATTTAGCATATTTATGCCTCTTCTGTCAGGATAGATAGATTAAAAACCTTGGGGGTAATCCTTAAGCTTCTCATTTGGGTTCATTTCATATATCCAAGAGTTTTCTAATGCTGTTTTTTTTTCTATTTCCACAATATCTTTTGCAAATGTCCCTTTCTCTCCACTCATACCAAAACAGACTAGTTCAGGTCCTTTTCATTTTCCACCTACCTTATCATTTTTCATATTCTCCTTTTTCTCCCCCCTTCTTCTCCCCCTCTCTCCTACTTCCCTTCACCCCTCTTCCCCAAGACTTATTTCTGGTTGTCTAATTTCTGCTGAAAACATTCTTGGGTATATTCTACTTCTTGAGAAGTATTCAACTTCTTTAGAAAGAGATGTTGTCTATGAGACTAGCACTGTGCTTCTAGTCAAAAAAGCTGCAGTACTGTCCAAATTCTAAGTCTATGATCTTATGATTCTTGCCCTTATTCTTATTCTCCAAATACATGTTGGCATCAATTAGTTTAAACTAATTGATACTCACAATGGTGTGAAATATCAGAAAGCCGAACAACTTCATTGTGGTTGAATTCTGAGATGAGTCACTTTCTTTCATTTTTTTAATTCAATTTTATTTTCAATTCCAAATTCTTCCCTGCTTCTTTTTCTTACTTCCCTGCTTCTTTTTCTTCCCCTAAATATCAATTGAGAAGTTAAGAAAAACAAAGCCTATTCTGAATATGCAAAATCTACCCAAACAAATTTCCACATTAGCCTAATTTAGGAAAAAAATATGTTTCAATCTGTACTTCGAATCTATCACTTCTCTATCTGGAGGTAGATAGAATGTTTCATCATGAGCATGGAATTGTGGGTGGTCATTGTGTTGATCAGGATTTGTCTTCACATTATTACTATTATTATTATTTTAAAAATTCTCTTGGTTCTTGTTCTCTTGGTTCTGCTCACTTCACTTGGCATCAATTCACTCAAGTCTTCTTAAGTTTCTTTGAAACTATCACCTCTCATTTTTTACAGCAATACCTTTTTGACCTTCTCAGTTCCCAATTATTTGCCACCATGAAAATAATTGTTTTAAATATTTTATGGATCCTTTTTCTTTTTCTTTGAACTCTTTAGGGTCTAGACTTAGTAGAGGCATCACTTTGTCAAAGGTTATGCACAATTTAAAAGCTTTCTGAACATAGTTCCAAATTACTTTTCAGAATGTTTGGACTAGTTCATAGTTCCAATAATATATTACTATATCTCATTTCCCATAACCCTACCAATATAATTATTTTCCTTTTTTGAACTGATGAATTTCAGTTAGTTGCATAGAATATTGCTAATGAGTCCTCCTGAGTCATCCATACTCTCTAACTTGGTGTCCATCTACCTAAAGGCATCCTCTCAAGTGATCCATCTGTGAGTGGGTTTCAGGTTCAAACTCTGGATTGACCTGGTCTTTATAGATCAATCTGTGTCAATGGATCAGAATAGATAGGGATATAGTTAGGATAGTAGATGTTCAGTGAGGCCCCACTAGACTAGTCTACTATTGTTTTTTTAGATTGAAAAGAGAATCTTAGGTTTTTAGGTCTTCTATCTTCAAGTGCCAGAGACAGTATAACATGATTAATAGAATTTTGGAGTTAACAAAGAATATGGCTCTTCTCTTCTGGTCCCTGAAGGGAGAAAAAGACTCTGGAAAGAAGCTGACTTGGTAGAGGAACTGGCAACCTCAATTATGCTCTTGTCCCCAGCTTATAACACTAGAGATTTTGGATGAGATCTGACATTCTCTCTCTGGTTGAGTTGAATTATCAAATGGAATAGCTCATTTACTTTATGTCCTGTCCTATGATATTTCTCTGATTTCTGTTAGCTCTCAACTAGGACAAATGGATTTATTACCTATCTACTATATGTATTCATAATGGGATTGGCATTTGGTGAGAAGTTCATTAATGCATTGTTGGTGGAGTTGTGAATTGATCCAAACTTTCTGGAGAGCAATTTGGAATTATGCTCAAAGGGTAATAAAAATGTGCATACCCTTTGATTCAGCAATACCACTACCAGGTCTATATACCAAATAGATTTAAAAAAGGGTAAGAAACCCCATGTGTACAAAAATATTCATAGTAACTCTTTTCATGGTAGCAAAGATTTGGAAATTGAGGGGATGCTCATCATTGATGAATGACTGAACAAATTGTGATAAATGAATGTGATGGAACACTATTGTTCTATAAGAAATCTGAAAAGAGGGGCAGCTAGGTGGTGCAGTGGATTAAAGCACCAGCCCTGGAGTCAGGAGTACCTGGGTTCCAATCCAGTCTCAGACACTTAATAATTACCTAGCTATATGGCCTTGGGCAAGCCACTTAACCCCATTTGCCTTGCAAAAAAAAACAACTTAAAAAAACAACCTTAAAAAAAGAAATCTGAAAAACCTGGAAAGATTTACATGAACTGATCCTGAGTGAAATGAGAAGAATCAAAAGAACATTATACATACCACAATAACATTGGGTGATGATCAACCATGACGGGCTTGTTCATTTCAGCAGTACAATAATCAAAGATAACTCTAAAAGACTTGTGATAGAAAATATCATCCATATCTAGAGAATAAGCTTATTATCTTTAATTTTAAGAAGTTGTCTTATGTATTATGGTTGCTTTTTTCTTTCTAATATTTTTCCTTCCATTTGGATTTGATTCTTCTTTCACAACATGATTAATATGGATCTATGTTTAGCATAGTTACATATGTAGAACCTATATTAGATTGCTTTCTCTAAGGGGGAGAGAAGGGAGGGAGGGAGAAAAATTTAAAACTCAAAACTTTGAAAAAAGTGATTGATGAAAACTACTGTTGCATGTTGTTGGAAAAATAAAGAAATAAAACTATTTAAATTGGAAAAAAGTGGTCTGTCACAATTGAGAAAAAATATTGTTTATTCTAAACTAGTAATATTTAGACTAAACTAGTAATATTTAGAGGAACAAATAGACATAATTCTATTCTACTACCCTTTCAATCTGAGAGCAGATTCAGAGTCAACATTTGGGAACCCACTCACAGGAATGTAGTTATACTTGTGTTTACTTATTTTCACAAGATATTGTGGGGGATTTAGGATTTTTTTTTTCTAAAAGCTATGGACAGTTTTTTGCTTTGACCTGTGGTTCTGTAATATTTTGCTTCAAGAACAGCCTGCTGTTTTCTAATAGGAATATTTGAGTAGACCTTTTAATCCAAATCGACGCATCTTTGCATTGAGTGGCCACTGAAAGTTTTAGGCATTAATTCTAAGAGACCTATTGCTTTAAGTTTGTTCATACTTTTGCTGATCTAAAATGGCTGAAATAGGAATTGCTTTTTACATTCTAGTTTATGTTTTATGTTTGTATGCTATCAGGTTTTTAGAGAACAACTTTAAAGAAAGGATCTTTTCCAGACTGATTGTTTGTGTTTGTGTGTGTGTGTGTGTGTGTGTGTGTGTGTGTGTGTGTGTGTGTGTGTGTGTGTGATCGTGATTCCTGAAGGCATCTCTTTTGCTGTCATTTCTTACTTAGTATTTTGAACTTGAATGGGTGTTCCTCAGATAAACAGCTTGGGTAGCAGGACACTGACTTATGCAGACCCAAGTAAATCATTTGTTCTTCACAATAGATGCCAGTTTGGAAGGTTTTTGAGTCATTCTATACCTAAAAATAATGATGGTTACTAGAGGCTAAATATATTGACCAGCAGATGTTTACATGGCATTACTTACCATTAGGTCCTAGACTTTGTTTATGGAATTCAAGTGTGAACTGATAACAATTCATTGCAGTATCCTGACCATTGCTAAGTTGGATGCTACTTGGCCTGGTAAGATTAATGCGGATACACTTGCTTCATCCAGAATGCCATGGATCATTAGAACTGTGGCAATACCAAAAGAATGTGTGAGAACAAATTGTGACACTCTGCAAACTAGATTATAAGTGAATGGGAGTAAAGTTGAGAGCCTGGAACTTCCACCAGATAGCATGCCAAATGCATATAATGTAAAATCTTGTGATATCAATCCAATCTTCCTCTCCATAGTTGTCTGTCCATTGACTGGAGGCAAGAACAGATGGCCATTGAAAAAAGAAAAGTGATACTTTTCTCAAAGTCAAAAAACATGGTAATGATACTTTTTATCTGAATGGCAGATGGCAGAAGGCACTTTACTGCTAAGGCAAGGCAGAAGTTGGAGTCATTCAATAGAGTGCTGTATTGGACTATGGCTGATCCTACATAGGAAACCAGGAAGCAGATGGTGCTACCCAAAGCATACCACTCAATAACTATGAATGCCTTATATTATAAATTTGGACATATGGGTCAGGAAAGGGCCCTAGAGCTGGTAAGAAACCAAATTTATTGTCCTAAGATAGCAGCAGATGTCACTAAGAAGTGTGAAATTTGTGCCAAATACGTACAAAGAAAAGCATTATCAATTTGTATTGCCTGTTTGGATATCATAATGACCAGCAAATCTTTGGAATTTCACTGTATGAATTTTTTATCCTTGGAAAGGAAATATTTAAAAATATGAGTCATATCTTTGTGGTGACTAATCATTTCATCAGATATGCACAAGCATACCCAACCAGAAAACAACAGCAACAACAAAAGCATCTACTTTTCCCAAGTGTTATGGTAAAGTGTTATTTTTCAATATGTGAATTCACTGCCAGGATTCATTCTGACCAAATTAGAGTAAACTACTCAAGAAAATGTTGACCTTGGCAGGTATCAAAAAGTCCAGGACTGCTTCTTGTCACCTGCAAGGAGAAACATATTCTGAATGTTTTAACTACATGTTACTGAAAATGTTGGAAACTCTAAGACCAGAAAAAAAATTCAGTGGAATCAATATGTATCATTTATATTACATGCATATAATTCCATCAGGAATGATGCTATAAGGTTTTACCACATATTTATTCATTTTGGGGGGAGAACCATGCCTATGTATTGACTTGAATTTTGATATCTCAAATGATATAAATGAGGCATTCAACCACACTATATTCTCAGTCCATCTCTCAGTTAAGGGAGCAGTTGAGAGACAGCTATCAACTAGTCACAGCTTCAACTCAGAAAAGTTGTGATGTCAGACTATGACAACAACATCTTTAAGAAGGAGATAGAATTCTTTTCTTCTTGGACCATGACATTCATGGAATTCACTAGTTAGCTGACCATTGGAAAGCTAAACCCTACAAAGTTATTGAGAGACTGGGCAAATTGCCTCCTTACAAAATAGTCCTAGAGAATGGAGGGGGCCCTCTGAGAATTACTCACTGAAATTATCCCTGGGAAGTTTGTTTGACTTTGTAATGAACAGTTGGAGTGAACTGATGGATACTTAACTATGCAAAGACTGAAGAGAAGAGAGTGATCCTACCCATTATATAAATACAGTTTGGCCCAGATATGAGTACTGAAAATGAAGCAACTTGTAAAGGAGTTAGGGTATGTCATTACCATGTAGCTAATAATTCCCCAGAGACAACTCCTTTCCTACTTGAAGCAACATTTATTATATTTCTTTAGATCCGGGATATCCTTAGTACTCGCAAGGTGTCAGAGGACATATCCATACCCTCTACAGAGAGATACTCTTAAAAGTCCCAAAGATTTGTTATCTGTAGCTCCTTATGTTAATCATGTAATCCTCTGGGTCAGCACCTTACAGATTGAATACATTAATATATAGGGCTTTGCTTTTTTGTCCTTTCTTTAGGCCCTTCCTTGTCCTCAGCCAAAGGTAAAGTTCCCCACAGAAAACAGAACTTGATTTGATTACTTTTGACTTAGTAGCAACAACAGTTTTCCCTGGATAGGTTTTTGCTACTACCGAAAGTGAAATGGAAATTAACAAATGTAAAGATTATAACCCAATGAGAGGACATAATTCATGAAGAAGTAATGAATTAAATGGTTTTGAAGGAGTGGGAAAATGTTCTTCAAAACAAATATATAGATAAGAGAGGGCGAGATAAGTCATTTAGAGGCCTAAAATGGAGGGGACTGGCCATCACAGTAACTGAAAACTCTTTGGGGATCAGGTCTATTTGGAGGCAGTTACTGCAAGTCCTCAAACATAGGCTGAATATCCCACCCTGACCTGCCTCTTGTTTCCTATAGATGGAGTTCCTGGAAAGGAGCTCCAAAACTATTCAAATTCTTTTATCTTACAGATGAGAAAACTGAAATCCAGGGAGGTTGTGTCATGGAAGTGACCTTACAAGAGCTTTCTCTGATGATGCCCCATAAGGGGACAGTGAATCATAAAATCACAGAATTTTGGAGTTAGAAGGAACCTCAGCTACCATTTGTCCAATCCATCAATTATTATCCACTAAAGAGTCTCTATAGGGGGTAGTTAGGTGGTGAAAAGGATAGAGCACTGGCCCTGGAGTCAGGAGGACCTGAGTTCAAATTTGATCTTAGATACTTAATAATTCCCTTGCTGTATGACATTGGGCAAGTCATTTCTTTGCAAAAAAAAAAATTCTCTACTACCATATGGCAACAAATAGTCTCCCATCTTCTCCTTGAAGACCTACAATAAAGGGGAACCTACTGGCCTGCTGAGGCAGTCATTTGGCTCAATTTGTTAGAAAGCTGTCTTGAGAACATTTTTCTGGGACCAAAGAGAACAAGTTTAATCTTTCTACATTATGGCTTGAATATGTCTATAATGTCTCCCCTGAGTTATCTCTTCTCTAGTCTATATTCAATAATTTTTTTGGATTTTTTTCAAGGCAATGGAGTCAAATGACTGCCCAAAGGTCACATGGCTAAATATTTAAGTTTATGAGAGAAGATCTGAACTCAGGTCTTCCAAGGCTGTTGCTCTATCCACTTTGCCACCTAGTGGCCCCAACATATTCAATTATTTCAACTTGACCCTAGAATCATAGCATTCACAAATTTTATTTATTTAGTTTATTGACAATTTTAATTGTTTATTTAAATATATCTATAGAGCATCTATAGAGTTTTGCTTGCCTGTTCTTCTGTTGTTTGTATGTGACAGCTACTTTTCAGCACTATTTCATTTATTTATTTATAAAGTTTTATTGGTGCCTTTTATTTTTATACCAAATCATTTCCCCTTAAATCTCACATCCACCAACCCTTGTAACAAAGAAAACAAAGATAAGTAAAACCAACTGATATAGAAAATATACATTTTAATGCTTATCATATTCTGCATTTGCAGTCCTTCAACTCTCTACTGAAAGGAGAGACACACATTTCAATTTGGTACTGAGATTGGCCATTACCATTGTTCTCTTCATTCTGTTTTTTTCACTCAGCAATAGTTCTTTTGCATTTTTGTGTTTTTTTCTGAATTTCTCATGTTTACCATTTAAGATATAATCATATTCCATTTTATATAACACTTCAGACATTCCTCATTTGGTTGGCACTGGATTAATTTTTGCCAGGTTTTTTTTTTGAAACTGCAAAAAGTGCTGCTATAAATATTTTGGTGACTGTGTGACCCCTTTCTCTGTCTGCAACTTTGTTTTAAATCTGGTAAAAATATTTTGATCCTGAAGGTAGAGACAGTCTTTTTAATAGTCTGACCATATCCCCTCTCACTGAGAAATTCATAAACCCATCCTCACCCAGAGAACTGAGTTCTTGAACCACTGGATTCTGCCTTTGCAGGAACAGGAAAATATCTTTCAGCAGGCTTATGAAGATATTCCTCAATTCCTAGGTGCTCATTTTTCTCTTTTCTAAACTGAGGGTTAGCTGACTGGATTTTGAGAACCATCTTTGGGCAGGCACTGATCACTCCAGTCTCTTCCCTGTGATGCCTTGAGCACCTGCTCTCCTAAAACACATAGATCCCATTTTCATAGAAATGTCTCTCCTTTTAAAAGTGAAGGAATGGTGTAAATGCAACATAATACCTAGCTTCCTAGAGGAAAGTGTCACCTAGCTTTTGGTGGTAGCTAAAGAGACCTTGCTAGTTACCTGTTATGAGCTGTGGGACACTTACTGTTAGTTCTCTGGAGATCCACCTAAGGAGTTTTAGCTGAATTTATTTATTTATTTATTTGATTTTTTTTTTTTTTTTTTTTTTTTTAGGGTTTTGTAAGTCAATGGGGTTAAATGGCTTGCCCAAGGCCACACAGTTAGGTAATTATTAAGTGTCTGAGGTTGGATTTGAACTCAGGTACTCCTGACTCCAAGGCAAGTGCTCTATCCATTGTGCCACCTAGCTGCCCCTTAGCTGAATTTATGAGGATAGAAGTGCCTGCTCAGGAGCTAGGGTAGAGTGGCATAAAAGAGGCAGAAAGAATCCTTAGAAAAAGGGAGACAAAAAACAGATTTCCCTGATTCTTCCTTGCTCAGTTGGCCCCTGAAAATACTCTTATCTTCAGAGATCTCTCTGTAATAAAGGCTCTGCATGGGCTTTAAATGCCAAATAGAAGTTTGCATTTTATCTTGGAGGTAATGAGGAACCTGTGAAGCTTTTTCATTAAAGGGATGATGTGGTTAGAAATGTACTAATGCAATGTAAATTTAGCAATTGAATAGAGGGTACCTTGGAATGGGCAGAGGCTAGAAACACGGAGATCAATTAGGAGGTTATCATAATAGTTCAGATGAGAGATAAAGAGGGTCTGAACTGAGCTGGTGGCTGTGAGAGTAGAGAAAAGGGGGCATATGAGAGTTATGATGAGGAAGTAGAATTGATGATATTTAGTAACTGGTAGATGGGAGATAAGTAAGAATGAAAAACTAAGGATAACTCTTACATTGCAATAATGGAAGACCAGGATGGTGGTGCCCTTGACAGAAATAAGGAAATTCAGTAGAAAGGTGAATTTAGTGGGAAAATGAGTTCAGATGTGGATGTAACAAATATAGACACAAATTCACACATTTTATGTAGGCATTATTTTGTCCTTGATTTTCTCAAAATTTATTGGTTTTTATATAATATTTCATTTTTTTTGTAGAAGCCCTTTATTAGCAGAATTGCATCTTCAGAAAATTATGAAGCCATTCACCTGGACCAGGTCTAGTTCCTAACAAAAAGATTGGGCTTTCCCAAACACACAAATAACCAACAACTTTTAAGAAAGTTGCCAACATTTAATTGACCACCTCCCAACAAAGGAATGAAGACGGTTTATTGTGTGAAATAAGCAGGGGGTCAAACAGGCTACTTCTCTGACTGTGAGTTAGAGAAATGAACAGTCAGCTGCTAGTAATCTGGTTGAGAAAGCTCCGGATTAGCACCACTGGAGGCTTCCACTGAAGGCTTGCAAATTTTAGATCCCCACAACAACTCTGTGAGGTAGGTGCTCTCTTTTAACTCCTTAGAACACAAAACAAAACACAGAGAGGTTATTGTGAAGACCTGTTTGAGGCAGGGCTTGAGCTTGGTTTTTCTTGACAGGAATAACTTGTTGCGGTATGATCTCTGCCTCTTAAGCATAACCTCAAACAGACGAATGCCACACACAGATGGAGAGAACAGTAATTTAAACTATATCACAATACACATTTTACTGAATGAATGGATGCAAGAGATGAAGACATTCAAGGGCAAGACAACTCGAATACTTTGCTGGGGGTTTTCTTTGACATCTGTACTTTGGCAGACAGATTTCCAAAATGGGAGGGGCAGCAGTAGTAGTTATTTCTTATTGGGGGCAATGAGGTGATTTAAGTGATAGATGGATGGATGGATGAATGGATGAATGAATGAATGGATGGATCGATGCAATGGTAGGGAGGGGGAGGTGGTCTTGGTGTAGAATGTCTTTCATTTCCCTGGCCATTCTTTATAACCCGAGCTTGGTCCTTCTCCAGTGTCTCCTCTTTGAGTTGTACCTGATCTTATTGCCAGTTTTCATCCGAATCCACTGGGGAACGGGACGATTCTGCTTCTGTTTCTTGGCCAGGAACCTCTTGATTCTGAATGTTTTATGAGAGGACATGATGATGAGATGACAGCCGAGCTTCCACCACAATGGCTGGATGGGCGAAAAAGCAATATTTCATTTTTAATACACAGTTTCTGACACTGTTACCTTCAAAACATTAGGCTCAAGTTATGCTTCTAATAAGTACAAGAAAATATGCTGAAAAACCTAAATCTATCTGATGAGAGTAAGTGGGAGAAATGAAGTTGTGGGTTTTTAATTCTTTGTTGAAGAAAATAAATGTATTCAATGATTATTTTAAAACCTGTGGAGTAATCTTTTTATAATGTAGTACCTTATCTCTTCTTCAACACTTGTATCTCTAAGGTTTGGGGCACTCCATGGATCAGTACCCATTCAAAATCATATCTCTCTATGGGAAGCTACTAGTTAACCAAAAGATGCCTTATTTCAAAACAAAAGACATTTAATCAAGCAGAATAGCAAATTAAGTGACAAGAAAGACTTTATAAACACATAAAGTATATTCTCCCAACTCTCCCACAGGTTACCTGTCACAAGTGGAGCAGTGAACACACTTTAGGGAACATACATATAACAATCACATAGAGGGAAGACAACTTTTAAGGAATCACTTAGTTTAAGCCTCTCCCTTATATTACAGAGTAAGAAACTGAATTTCAGAGAAAGGAAGTATGATGACTATACAAAGGAGTGGGAGGTCAGAGACTCTGGAAATATGCCATTGGTACAGACAGAGAAGCAATGGAAAGAAACACTATTTTGGGAAAACAAATTCCAATCATTCCTGACCAAAGTCTTACCCAGGGGCAGTACTGAAAATCATGGATCTTGGGGTGGCTAGGTGGAGCAGTGGATAAAGCACCGGTTCTGGAGTCAGGAGTACCTGGGTTCAAATCCGGTCTGAAACAACAAATCCGGTCTGAAACAATTAATAATTACCTAGCTGTGTGGCCTTGAGCAAGCCACTTAACCCCATTTGCCTTGCAAAAAAGAAAAAAGAAAAAAGAAAATCATGGATCTTGCACGGGTTCTTGGAGAAGAGCAGTTTATTGAAGGGTTAGTTCTTTTCTATGTGTTGCCATTAATTTTAAATAAAACTGCTTGTGTTTTGAACCTCATGAGTCTGTTTTTACAAAGGTGACCACCTTTAGGGGATGGGGGGGAAATATAATAATGAAGTTCAAGATTGTCAAGGCTTAGAGAATATGTCACAGGAATGAGATGCCTCCAAAGCTCTTCACATCCAGATTCAAAAATGTTCTCAAACTCTTATTAGCTGTGTGACCTAAATGGGGTTTTCTAGGCAAAGATACTGGAGGAGTTAACCATTTCCTTCTCTGTGACTCATTTTATAGATGAGGAAACTAAGGCTAACAAGGTTAACTGACTTGACTAGGGTCACATAACTAGTGTCAAGAGGCCAGATTTGAACTCAGAAAGATGAGTCTTCTGACTCCAGGACTGGAATGTATCTCTACTGGTATCTGTATTCCTTGACGTGACTGATATAACTAATAGATCTTTTTTTAATTGCTATTTTATTTTTCCAATACATGTTATAAAAGTTCTTCAACATTCATCTATAGGCATATGTATATTTTTAAGTTACAAATTTTTCTTCCATCATCCCTATCCACTCCCCTCCCCTCAATGGTGAACAGTCAGGTTAAAAATTGTACATATACATTTGTGTTAAACATGTTTATAGATTAGTTATTTTCAGCATAAGAAATTAGGATTAAGGGAAAAACACACAAGAGATATTTTTTAAAAAGGGAATGTAGTGTTCATTAGATTCTGAAGGATTTTTTTGTTTTGTTTTTCTTTCTCTAGATGGGATAAAGTTGTCTATAGCTGGTCTAATAGGGTCATCCTAGCTCTCTGAACTGCTGAGAGCATCTGCTTCCATCAAGGTTGATCATCTCACAATGTTGCAGTTAATATGTGCTTTGTTCTCTTGATTCTGCTTCCTTTGCTCAGCATCATATCCCATAAGTCATTCCATGCTTCTCCAGAGTCTGACCATTTATGGTTTCTTATAGAACAATAATATTCCATAATATTCACTATAACTTGTTTAACCATTCCCCAGTTTACGGGGATTCCCTCAATTTCCAATTCTTTGCCACTACAAAAAGAGTTGCTATGAATATTTTGGAACATGTGTTATTTTTCCTACTTTTAATGATTTCTTTTGGATATAGGCCTGGAATTGCTGGGTCACAGGGTATGAACAGTTTTATTGCTCTTTGGGCATAGTTCCATATTGCTCTCCAGAATAGTTGGATCCCTTCACAACTCCACCAGCTATGCACCAATGTCCCAATCCTCCCATATCCTCTCCAACATTGATTATCTTCTCTTTTTGTCATCTTAGTCAATCTGATAGGTGTAAGGTGATACCTCATGGTTGTTTTAATTTGCATTTCTCTAATCAATAAAGATTTGGAGCATTTTTATATGATTATATATAGCTTTAATTTCTTCATTTTAAAACCATCTACTCATATCTCTTGACCATTTATCAATTGGAGAATGACTTGTGACCTTATAAATTTGAGGCAATTCTCTATATATTTTAGAAATGAGACCTTTATCAGAATTACTAGTTGTGAAATTTGTTTCCCATATTTTTGCTTCCCTTTTAATTTTGGCAGCACTGATTTTATTTGTGCAAAAACTCCAGTTTGACTGATTCTGTCAAAATCATTCATTTTACATTTTTTATAATGTACTCTATTTCTTGTTTGGTCATAAATTTGTTCCTTTTCCATAGATCTGACATAATATTTCTTGGTCTATTAATTTATCTATGGTATTACCCTTTATGTTTAAATGCAATATCCATTTTTGACTTTATTTTGGTAAAGGGTGTGAGATATGGGTCTATGTCTAGTTTTTGCCATCCTATTTTCTACTTTTTCCAACAATTTTCGTCAAATAGTGAGTTTTGTTGCTCCAGATGAATTTTGTTCCTTTTTTTTTTTTTTTTTAGTTTGTTAAAGTAGTTATTTGGTAGTTAATTGGTAAGACACTAAGTAATTTAGTTTGGGTAGAATTGTCATTTTTGTTATATTAACTTGATGTAACTTGAGTAATTGACATTTTTCCAATTATTTAGATCTAAATTTATTTGGATGAGAAGTGCTTTATAATTGTGTTCATAGTTTCTGGGTTTGTCTTGGGAGGTGGATTCCCTAGTATTTATTGTTGTTTACAGTTACTTTGAGTGAGATTTCTCTATCTCTTGCTCTTGGCTTTGTTGTTCATATATACAAATACTGATGATTTATGGGGGCCTTTTTGCTAAGTTTGTTAATTGTTTCAAAGAGTTTTTTAGATAATTTTCTTGAGTTCTCTAATATACCATCATATCAGCTGCAAAGAGTGAAAGCTTTGCTTCCTCATTGCCAATTCTGATTCTTTCAATTTATTTCTCTTCTCATTACTAAAGTTACTGATGGATCTTTCAAGGTTCAAAGGGGTGATAGTAATACATAGGTTGTGGATTTCTGCAGGTCACAGATTTGGAACTGGAAGAGACATTAGAAGTCATTTAGTATAACCTCTGGACTTACCAATGGAAATTTTTTTTTCATGCTTTCATGATGAGAAGGGAAAGCCCAGGAAGGGTCATGTGTCACAAACTCTTGTGAGGAGATGGGACTCATAGATCTGAAGCTGAGAATAATGACTCCTGGAGGATAGAACAATAGGTTATCCTTGATAGGAGAAATGGGTTATTCAAAAGGGAGAGGCTCTATTGATGGAGAATACTGGCTTTGGAATAGTAGGGAATTGGGTTCAAATTCCATCTCTGATACTATCTGTATTACCCTGGATAAGTCACTTTCATCTCTCTTGATCTCAATTCTTCATCTGACTAATGAACAAGTTAGATCAGACAGCTTCTGATATTCCTTCCACCTTTAGATCTATGAAGCTATGGTCCCTTCCTGTTAGTATCTCAGATCCCAAAAGAAGTATAGTTATTCTGTCAGGTTACCAAGGGATCAATTAATTTTGTAGGAAGGTTTTTAACCCTTCACTAGATTTAGAATTGGAAGGGACCTAGGGTTCTAGTCCATAGCTCTCATTTTACAGATGAATAAGCTCAGATCATAGATGTAAAGTTTTTGCCGAAGTTTGAATAGGGAGAAAATGGTAAATCAAGGCTTTAAACTGGCAACAGGAAACTCTGAAAGAGAAAATTTTCCTGGTTGTAAGAAAATGAAATCTCTTTTCCTGGTCCTTTACTCTACTCTGGTCAAGTTCCTTTGGATACATGTGTACTTTAATCCAATTTCCCCAAACTCAGAATGTATCTCTTGGCCTGTGGAATTGAGCGGCCTTTCTGAAACTACACATTGCCAAGTGACTCTTTCCTGGGAGATTCCTGAGCCTCCCACATTTCAGCTTTTCTGGGAACCTGCTCCATAGCATTCCCTGTCACTCTTAATTTGTGCCCCAGGTCTGGATCATTGATCATTAGCTATGAACTATTATTCCCAGCTGAGACCTTGGCACTGCTGCTTGTGAAGAACTAATTGAGTGTATCCATCATCACTGTCTCAATCACTGCCTGTTGCTGAAGGGCTTCCTAATTAATTGAAAGAGCAGCTGCAGTCATGCTAATCAAGGTCTCTTTAACTCTGCTCTTGCCTTATCTCATCTTTGGGCTCATGTTCTGAAAGGTTTGATGAACATCTTATTTCTGTGTCTTCTAATTTTTCTTTCTTTAATTTCACTTATTGAAGTCACTGTGTGATTCTGGGGAAGAAAAACTCCAAGGGTGGGGTAGAGTGAGGAATTGCTCTAGGTTTGCATTTCATTTTTTTCTTAGGGAGAGTTCTTTACTATGGGTGCCATGTTTGCCTGAGAAGCAGATAGTGATGGTCACAGATATAGAACTTAGAGGGATCTCAGAGGTCATATAGTCCACTATTTAGTAAATTGGGTCATATGGCTTGCCATGGCTAACATAGGTCTTAAGGGAAGGCCTGGTTCCTTCCTATTGAATACTCCTAATGCTAAACACAGTGTTTGTATAAGAAAATGGAGAGAGCCAGAAGGTCTAGTATCCTGAGATAATGACCCTGTAACACATATCTGAAGCTGAATTGCTAGGAGGCTTTTTCGTTGTCTACTTTCTCCAACTCTCTTGGGGCTTTATTTTACTAGGTTCTGATATTTACCCTGCTCTTCTACAAGTTTAGGGCCTTTACATAGTCTAAAGGGCGTTTATAGTTACAAAGTGAACAACTCTTCAGATGAAATTTAGACTTTGGGAGAAAAGATGCTCCAGAAATTTGACAAATGAACAGAGAAGAGACAGCCTTGAATTCTGTTACCCTGGACCACCATAGGATAACTATTCTTTAAGTAAGGTCAAAAACTGAAAGGATGCTTGTGTTTCCATGTCTTATAGTTCTTATATTCAAGGGATATAATTTGCATGCTCTGTACTGTCTTTAATGCAATGGGGACAGTCTTAAAAAAAACTATCTCCACATTCCTTATACTGCTCTCCTGAATGTCAGTGAAACCTGGTAGAATGGTACTTATGACTGGAATATGGTCCAATAAGGGTATGCCTTTCAAAAGGAAAAAGAATAGTTTAGGGAGGTGTGTGTGTATATATTTATGTGTGTGTGTGTGTGTATGTATGTGTGTGTGTGTGTGTTGTACATTTGTACAGGATTACTGAGCATTGACATTTCAGGAATTCCAGGATTTAGAAGGTGAAGTACAATGGATAGCATTTTAATGAATATTAAAAAAAAGAAGAAACAGACCTGATATTGGTATGGGGATTATATCATTAATAACTTGAATAGAAGGAAGAAGTAGAAGAATTTAGAAAATATAATAAGCTGGAACACATGATTGATATAACAGTGATGGAGCACTTTAATTATACAGACATCTGCTGGTGCTTTCTGTTCCTCAAATCAGAGAATACTAACTTGCTTTAATGATAACTTTATTCTTCAAAGAAAAGGAACATTTGGGGTCATTGCCAACTATCAACTTACCTTGCCACTGGACTTCAATGACTCTGGAGGAGGGAATAAGGCCAAAGACTTTTCACTGTTCAGTCTCACTTAAATCTAATTCATTTTCAAGTCAAGACATCACCTGTGATGTTCTAGATCTTCTTCAAGACAACAATATTTTTCAAAAGATGGAAAAAATAAAGAACAGTTGCTATTCTGGATACAATTTTGACCAACCTGAGTTAAATGGTGGATGAGGTAGAATTAATGAGAACCTTGGAGGGAAGTGATATTTCTATCTTAGAATTTGAAATTAAGAGTCTGAGTAGGCCTAGGTAAAATCTTATTCTTATCCTGTATTTTGGGAGAGTAGATGACATAGGTTTTGAAAGGTTTTGATAGATAGGAATTCATGACTAAAATTCTACATGGAAGTCAGTCCAAGAAGAATAGAAAGTTTTCCAGAATGATATTCTGAGGATATAAACATATATGATTTAAACAAGGGAGAAAAAAGGAGTTGTCAAAAGAAATTCATGAAGATGTACAGTGACTAATTTCAATTTTTAAAAGACATGTATAGAAGACGAAGACAAGGACAAGTAATAGAGACTGATTGTAAACTGGGTAGAATGTTTTTGTAGCAATAATACCAGGAATACTAAAACCTTAGAAAGAGCTGATGTTGGTGATGAATGCAAAGGTCAATAGGAAAAGGAAGTAAAAGAGGAAACTCAAAGAAGAGAGCATTTTTTTTTTTTGGTTTATATTTGGCACTGATCAAGGATGACACAGAGAAAAAGGAGAATTTCTAAATAATTCCTTTTCTTTTTTTTCCTTATCAAAAAGAATGATCTTTGGTTTAGAAAGGGCAGCTCAACAATGGCAGCTGTAACCTAAGGTAAATGGAATGTGGGAAAAAAACATTTAACTGACCTAAAGAAACTTATCAAACCTTCATGAATTATATCCCAAGGTGGTAAAAAATGGTAGATATTCCTGAGTCACTCATTGATAGTGATATTTCAAAGCTCATGGAGCTTTGAAAAGGTGTAGTAGGAGAGAGAGAATGAGAGAGAGAGAGAGAGGGAGAGAGAGAGAGAGAGAGAGAGAGAGAGAGAGAGAGAGAGAGAGAGAGAGAGAGAGAGAGAGAGTTTAAGGTTTACTTAATCATTAGAGCTGTCCAGCTGTGGAAAGAACAGGCTCTGGAGTTTTATTTTTTCATCTGCCTAGAGACCTTTAGGCAAAGGTAGGATGAATACTCATTGGGGATTATACAAGAGATTCTTGCTAAGAGGTGTCTGAGGTCTCTTCCAATTCTGAGCTTCTGTGATTCCAAGTATGAGACAAATTGGATGGGGCTTTACATTTCAGAAGAATCTAGGATAGATGTTACTGCTTTGAATCCCATGTCAACAGCAGTCCTACCAATTAACCCAGGGCTACTCAGTAAGTCACAAGCTTAGATTCTGTCACACACCAGGCATCTCATAATTATAGCTTTGCTGTGGGGTAATTAAGTTCTCAATGACATGTTATTTAAAGTTGTGTCAACACTGCTATTTATATTATGCAGCTTCTCACATTCTGCTTCAGTTGATTTGAAACATGGAAGATGGGAGAATCTTTTGGGTAGTGAAGATATGAGACAGATAAGCTCTAGAGGGTTGAAAGAAAAAATCATATCTGGTATGAGTCGCTGAGGTATGATTGGCACCAGGAATTTAATTCTAATGTTTAGACAAAGCAATCGAGTCTGGGTGACACATTTTTGCCAGTACAATGCATTTAAGATAAGGTGGTAGAGCACTGTTTTTGGAGTCAGGAGGACTTGACAGCTTCAGACACTTATTAGTTTTGTGAGCCTGAGCAAGTCATTTAACCCCAATTCCATTTAAAAGAAAAGATAAGGTGGTAGAGGGAAAAGAGCCCTGGTCTGGTTGGCAGGAGAACTGGATTCTGATTCAGGCTCTTATTAAGTAATTGATGCTCTTTGGGACCTTCAACTAAATCTAAGGTCCTTTCCTGTTCTAACTCCTATAGTTCTGTAACTCAAAAATCTCTAAGATCTCTTCCAGTTCTGTCTCTTTTCAGCCACACTTGTACCTGGGAGTGAGATTCCATTAGGCTGCAAAGTGGTTGGTGGTTGTCATTCTTTGTTCTTGAAGAAGACTAAAATGACATCACTATATTAGAGTTAATTGACAGTGTGAACAACTCTGATCGATCAGACCAATACAAACTCAGAATGCCTGACCTGTGGTGTTTCTTTTGAGTCACTTTAATTTCTGCTTTGTCATAGAGCACAGCATCTTCTCTGATGAGGGCACACCATATTGGGAGGTCCTGTGCCAGTGTTTCTCATGTCTTACAATCACTTCCAAGTTCTTAAGAGTTGAGACCATTTTTTTAAGAAAGATTTTATTTATTTTGAGTTTTACAATTTCCCCCCCAATCTTGCTTCCCTCCCCCCACCTCCCACAGAAGGCAGTCTGTTAGTCTTTATCTTGTTTCCATGTTATACATTGATCTAAGTTGAATGTGATGAGAGAGAAATCATATTCTTAAGGAAGAAAAATAAAATATAAGAGCTAGCAAAATTATATAATAAGATAATGGGTTTTTTCCCCTAAGTTAAAGATAATAGTCTTTGGTCTTTGTTTAAACTCCACAGTTCTTTCTCTGTATACAGATGGTATTCTCCATTGAAGATAGCCCATAATTGTCCCTGACTGTTATACTGATGGAATGAGCAAGTCCATCAAGGTTAATCATCACCCCCATATTTCTGTTAGGCTGTACAATGTTTTTCTGGTCCTGCTCATCTCACTCAGCATCAGTTCATGCAAATCCTTCCAGGCTTCCCTGAAATCCTGTCCCTCCTGGTTTCTAATAGAACAATAGTGTTACATGACATTTATACATACACACACACCCACACCCATATGTATAGCATATATTATACCACAGTTTGTTAAGCCATTCCCCAATTGAAGGACATTTACTCAATGTCCAATTCTTTGCCACCACAAACAAGGCTGCTATGAATATTTTTGTACAAGTGATGTTTTTACCCTTTTTCATAATCTCTTTGGGGTATAGATCCAGTAGTGCTATTGCTGGATCAAAGGGTATACACATTTTTGTTGTCCTTTGGGTGCAATTCCAAACTGCTCTCCAGAAAGGTTGAAATGAGTTCACAGCTCCACCAACAATGTATTAGTGTCCCAGATTTCCCTTATCCCTTCCAACATTGATCATTGTCCCTTTCTGGTCATATTGGCCAGTCTGAGTGGTATGAGGTGATATCTCAGAGATGCTTTAATTTGCATTTCCTTAAGAGAGACCTTTAGAGTGTCCTTATATCACATTTTATGACCACTATATGAATGCTTCTTCTATGTGAGTTATGTGAGACTATTCTATAAAATAGTGTTTTTGTCAAGTATATGCTTGGCATTAGAATAACATGACCAGCCCATCTGATTTGTACTCTGTGTAGTACAGTTTGAATACTTGGCAGTTTAGTTCAAGAAAGGACCTCAGTATTTAGTAACCTATCCTGCTAAGTGATCTTCTGAATCTTCCTAAGACAATTCATATGGAAGTAATTAAGTGTCTTGGCATAGTGGTATACCATCCAGGTTTCACAAGTATATAATCATGAGGTCAGCAAAATAGCTTTGTAGACTTTCAGTTTGATAGACAGCCTAAAAATCTCTTCCCTCAATTTTCCTTCAAAACCTCCTAAACACTGAGCTAGCTCTGGCAATGCATACATCAACCTCATTATCAATGTGTACACCCCTGGATAGTGTACTACCAAGGTAAGTGAGCTTATTTAAAACTTCTCTATTTGCCATAAATATTGGTTATGATGCTGGCCGATGGAGCACATGTATTTTTTTGGTGTTAACTGTTAGACCAAAATTAGCATAAGCATCAGGGAATCAATCCACATTTTATTGCATCTTAGTTTTAGAACCTGAACAATTTTTTGCAGTGATTAAATTAGAGCACACAAAAAAGTCATGTACCAACTTTCCTTCTATTTTAGTCTTGGCTTGTAGTCTTTTTAAGTTGAAGAATTTACCATGAATGTGGTAGCTGACCTTGGTGCCTTGTTCTTCTTTATTGAAGGTATTTGACAACATGGCTGAAAACATCATGCTAAAAAGCATGGGAACAAGCACACAGCCTTGTTTCACTCCACTGGTGACTGGGAAAGTGTAAGAACAGTGACCACTAACCAGAACCCAGGAAAGCAAGTCAACATGGAACTGATATACAATATTGATGAACTTCTCTGGGCAACCAAATTTTAATATAATTTTCCATAAGCCCTCATGACTGACAGTATCAAAGGCCTCGGTCAGATCTATTAAGTGTTGTATATAGGAGTATCCTTTGAATCTCCTCTCAGATGTTGCCTCCTTGGTGAAGATTTTTGTAATCCCCATAGTCTGTATTCTTTCTCATTTCCCCTAGAGGCAGCACAGTGTAGGGAATGAATGAAGCATTCCCTGGACTTGGAGTCAGGAGGACCCAGGTCTAAACCTTGCTTCAGATACTTATTAGGGGAATCAAGTCACTGAGTCTCTTAATTTCCTCATCTGTAAAATGGGGAAGAGGGTTGGGCTCAATGATTTTCAAGGTCTTTTTCAGTAGTAAATCTATGATCCTTATGTTATATTTATATTCAGCAGAATATAAGCTCAGTGAGGTTAAGGGTGACTTCATTCCTTGTGTTTGTTTCCCAGGTCCTAACTCCTAGTATCATGAATATTTACAATGCTAACAATATTTACAAATACATTAATAAATGCTTATTGAAGTGAATGTAGAGTTGAAAAGTAAATCCCACATTCTGCACACATATTTTCACATATTTTTTTAGGTTTTTGCAAGGCAAATGGGGTTAAGTGGCTTGCCCAAGTCCACACAGCTAGGTCATTATTAAGTGTTTGAGACTGGATTTGAACCCAGGTACTGGATTTGACTCCAGGGCCAGTGCTTTATCCACTACTCCACCTAGCCACCCGTTTATATTTTCACATTTCATAGCCCCTTTAGTAACTGATCTAATTAACTGACACCTTGTCATTCAACTTCTTAGTGAGGATTTTTCTCCAATTGTCACAGATTTTTTTATATTTCTCCATTAGGAGGCATTCCTGTGTGTTAGGTAGACTGGTCTTTCGGGGGTAATTGTACCCAGCATCTCTTGAAGGCTGATTTTCCTGTTTCATGGCTAGAGAAACTAATAGAAAACAGGGAAATGGTGTTCCCTTTCCTATTTGTCTTCTCTATCAAATCTCTTTCTCCCTCCCCTCTCTCTTTTTAAAAAAAATATTTATTTAAGGCATTGGGGTTAAGTGATTTGCCCAAGGACACAGCTAGGCAATTATTAAGCATCTGAGGTTGGATTTGAACTCAGATGCTCTTGACTCTAGGGTCAGTGCTCTTTTCACTGCACCATCAACTGCTCTCTCTCTCTCTCTTTCTTCTGAGAGGAAACAAAAAGAAAGCATAATCATGACCAAGTACTCCATGTGAGGATAGGTATCTTACATTTATGAAGTCTATACTTTCTTTCTATAATGAATTAATCATTTGCTACTGAAATCCTTGATTGGCAGCATTAATTGGCAACATTAATCCTGCTTTATTTTTTTGGTGGTGAGTGGAGACTGGAGTTATTTTGCTGAGGAGTGGGGTGGGAAGAGGTTTATTATTTTCCTAAAAAATAGTGCTTGGACAAGGACCTCATAGTATACCACCATACCTGGTTGGGGTAGAACAATGACAGAATGGGCAATCCAGAGGATCCTTTCCCCTTCTCTAAAACTGTTTCTCTATCTTTCTGATGAGGCTGAACATCAAAAATGAACTCCTCTTCTCATTTGAAGCTGCTGTGCCCAGAAGGGAGCTATTAGAGGAGGTGGGCATGAGCAGGTTATAACACAGCAAGGAAGGGATGCTATTATCATTCCAATTTAACAATTGAAGACATGAAGGCAGGCAGGGGTTAAGTGACTTGCCCAACTTCAAATAGCTAGTAAGTATCTGAAGTTGTATTTGAACTCATATCTTCTTGATTCCAGGTCCAGCACTCTACTCATCCTACCATAGTCATAGATGAAATTCACACAGATGGATGGAAAGGGTGGTTTTTTAAATTCACAATGATGAAATCATGGATTTAATGGAAGACTTTCTTATTTCAGAGCCTAGCATGGACCTGACATAAGTTCCATGATCTAGTCTTTGTGTCTTAATAAAAATTGTGGAATTGAATTGACTTGCTAAGGAGATAATAATGACAGAAGTAGTAATATTAATAGCTACCATTTATGTTGTATTTTAAGTTTTGCAAAGAGCTTTATCTGTGTTATCTCACTTAATCCTCCCAACAATCCCATGAGGTCTGTGCTATTATTTTTTTCTATTTCATAAATGAAGAAACTGAGGCTGAGGATAAATTAAGTGAACTGCTTAATCACATAACTAGAAAATGTTTGGAATAGGATTTGAGCTGATTCCAAAGAATGGCATTTTATCCATTGTACAATGTCACTGAAATCTTTCAAGTTAAATGGAGAAGGATTTTGATGGGAGAGGAATTTATGGACAAGGAACAGGTAAGGAGGCCTTTTGGGGATGATGATGGTGAGGCAATGGTGTTGATTGCAAGAGATTTCATGTCCTGGTCAACTATGTTCCTTGATTAGGGTGAATTCTCAGAAGAAGAGACCATGGACTCCTTGGGAACTCTAATTTCACAGTAAAATTATTTGCTAAATAGATTGAAAATCTATGCTGGCAGTGAAAATACTGTCAATGGTGGTCCATTCCCTGCCAGACAACTGAAACTTTTTCTTCCCTTTTATTTTAAGTTTTTTTTTGCAAGGCAATGGGGTTAAGTGGCTTGCCCAAGGCCATACAGAATGGTAATTTATTAAGTGTCTGAGGCTACATTTGAACTCAGGTCCTCCTGACTCCAGGGCTGATACTCTATCCACTGTGCCACCTAGCTGCCCTTTTTCTTCCCTTTTTCAGGAGCTCTGACATTTTCTAACAGATGACAGAATTCTTGAGTCCAGTAAGCAAGGAAATTTAGAGTATTATCAAGCCTAGCATGGGGAAAATACTTGAACAGTTTCTCATTTGGCTTGTGGAACCATCAGTATTCTAAGGCACACAATTTGAATATAAGTAGAGGCCAATAAGGACACTACTTAAATTTCTCGAAGCATTTTACTCACATACTTCATCATTCTACTATTAGGGAGGGGAAATTGTATAGCTAGACTGAATTTGGAAAGTTCCGGGTCTCATCTTGTTTACATCAAAGAAATATCTTTAGGGGTCTGTGATCTTTTGGAGCTATTTTGTTTCCTTACCTTTGGCCTTTTACTCTCTATCTCTTAAGTTAGAAGACAGTTATTGGCCCAGTTCAATGATTGCTATCAGGTTGTCATGAGGAGAACAGACTTTCCGTCTAGTTCTTATTTTGAAGCTAATAATTTTAGCTAGTTTTGAAATCAGAGAATCTGGACACAAATTTCAGTTCATTTCCTGGGTGAGCTTGAGCAAATTTATAACTCTTGAGCAAATTTAGAAATCCTGACTCCAGGACTTTACTGTACAGACTCAATCTGGACAACAATATTTGCCTTGTCCAGGGACTAGACATTTTCCCATGCTAATCTTCCTACTCCACAATAGATACAGTCCAGAAATAAAGACCCTTCTGACTCCTTCCTCATCTACTAATCTTTTCAACCAGGCTCAGGCTGAGGAACTCAAACATTTCTTACCTCTGTGATGAATGAAACACCCCCATGAGATAGAGTTTCTTGGTAACTAATAATCAATTTATCAACTAGGTTAGCTAATAATCAATAAGTCAATGGTTAGTGGTTTCTCTTGGTAACCAAAGACAAAAGATATAGAAAATCTGAAAACTTTAAATAATTCTTGTAAGGGAATTCCCTTGACAACTGAAAATCAACCTTGATTGTTGGAATTTAAAGAGGAGGTGGGCTAGAAGTCTAGCTCTTCCAGTTGAGAACATGGTTTGATCAGGAGACTCAATCTGTACAACAAAATCCATCTCCATCAAGACCACTCTGAATGGTTTTCTCCTTCATGAATTGGGCCACCTTAAACTCTAATGAAGGGGTACAAGGATAGTCTCATTTATTTTGGGATAAGAACTGGCCTAGACTGGAACTTGTTTATACTTTAAAAAGAAGTAAAATCTCTTAGCTGGGTGAAGTCTGGTTCAAGATTGAAGAGTTTGTTTTCCCAAGAGTTAGGGGTAATTTCAATCAATCCTGTCCATTAGAGGTTGACCTTCCACAGGAGCTGGACCTTAATGAAGGAAGAAAGGAGAAAAAACTTGGATATTGATTTAACAATTGGTTTAATATAATAGTAAATTTATAATTTTTCTCACCTCTATATATTTCTTACATCATTTGGTCTTAGAATTCCCTTCCCCTCTCCCCACCCTTCTTCATCATTACTCAGGACCAAAGATAATGCTCTGCTGCTAGGCATTGTTTCCTCTGAAAACCTTATCCTATGATGAACAAATTGCCCTTAGACCTGTGCCTACCTTTTGGAATTTATTTAATATGTGTAATGGTGATGATAGGGGAACCAATCCTCAGACTGGAGCAGGGTGGCAAGTCATTCCCCTCAAGTATTTATGGGTATCTGGTGGTCCCCAGGTGCTCTGATTTAGCAATGAGGAACCTAAGCTTGGAGATGATATGGCAGTCCTTAATTGATTCCAGTTAGGCTTATGGTTTGGATGGTGTAAGGAAACATGCTCTGGGATGGAACTTTGTGCAGGCTCCTTTAATAAGAAGTTTTTGATTACTTTCCCTGGTCTTGGCTGTGTTGAACATCATGCTGAACTGAACAAGAAGAGTTGCTCACTTAGTAATCTTTGAAAAGAGAAGATAAAGTCATCATTTCTCTCTTTCTCTTCCCCCTAATTGAACATATCATTTGGAACTATAACTCTGTCTTGGATTTCTTGATGAGGTACAGAGTCTTTCTCATCCTTCTCCCTCCTCTTCCCTTTTCTTTTCTCTAGTAGCAATTAAAGTAGCTATATTCACATGGAACAGGTATTTAATTTAATTGGACCTGAAGTCCTTGACTGCCTGTTTTGCTTTGTGTTTCTTTCCTGAGCACAGATCAGACAGTGACCTTGAGGTAGATGTTTCTAGTCTAGGTGAATGCCTTATGACCTGGATTTTGGAGGTCCAGAGTTTGAGTGCTAACCGGTCATGGAAAGTGCTTTCTAAAACTTGGAAGAGAGGATGATACGATCATCCTGGGAGCTGAAAACCCAAATCATAGCTGGATAACTAGAAGATTTAATCCTTGAGTTTCTGCTCAGATCTGCTGACTAAAAGGAGAGTGAATTCTGTTCAGCAGTCCCACAAATCTCCCAGGAGTCTTTATCTCCTGGAAAGTATAATAGAGGTGACGAGTAACATGTGTTTCTGTATCTGTTTATAGGTTTCTATGAGTCCTTGGAGTACATTGTGTGTTTTCTGTATCTGTTTATGGGATTCTGGGAGTCTTTTGATTACATGAGTCCCAATCTTTTCTACCTCCCTGAAGAGTATAATAGGAGTGATGGATTACTGTTTCATATTTTAAGAATTTATCAATTCCTGCTTTTTTGGAATGTTTTGTGTTTTTAATCATTTTTCTTTTGTTGTGAAGAAATAAATAGCTATCCTATATCTGATATTTACTACCATATACACTGAGTAACTTCTAGAAGGGACCATATTAATTACCTTTTGGGGAGACCCTAGACATGAACCTAACACCTAAACTCTAAGACATTTCCCCTACTTAATAGTTATTAAAGAAGCTGGCTATATAGAACTGGGCCTGGAGTCTAGAAGACCTGAGTTCAAATTCAGCCTCAGACATTTACTAGCTGTGTGTGTGTGTGTATGTGTACTTCCTTCCTCCCTTCCTTCCTTCTTTCTTCCTTCCTCCCTTCCTTCCTTCTTTCTTCCTTCCTCCCTCCCTCCCTCCCTCCCTCCCTCCCTCCCTCCTTCCTTCCTCCCTCCCTCCCTCCCTCCCTCCCTCCCTCCCTTCCTTCCTTCCTTCCTTCCTTCCTTCCTTCCTTCCTTCCTTCCTTCCTTCCTTCCTTCCTCCCTTCCTTCCTTCTGTTTGCCTCAGTTTCCTCAGCTACAAAATGAGGATAATAATATCACCTACTTCCCAAGGCTGTTGTGAGAATCAGATGACATATTTTTAAAGTACTTAGTGCAGTGCCTTAGTAAGTGCTGCCTAAGTGGTAGCTATTAGCTATCACTATGAGTATAGCCCTGGTTAAGTGCTGGGGATGGAGATGAGGTCTGAAGTGAAGTAAGTTAGGAACACAGGTTATTATAACATACCATAATATAGATCATGTGCAGGGGGTAGGTGTAGCTCTGAATTGAAAGGCTGTTATCGAATGACTGGGGATGGGGTAGATTAGGGGCAGGGAAGGAATAAATGAAGTGATATTTGAATTGGGTTTTATAGTGTAACCAAGAACAAGGATGGAGAGAAAATAGAAAAAAAAAACTTCTCCACCTATAGGCAGAAAATATATTACATTGGTTTTATGCATGAGAAACAACATAAGAAAGAGAGAATTTTTATTATAATTCCCACAGCTTCCATTTCCAAACTTACTGCCTTAATATTTATTGATAATAATTGTATTTAAGACCTTTCCCCTTCCCTCTTAATATGGAGAATTGTAGTAGAGCCCAAATTGTGCTCTACTATACTTTTCTTAAATAAATCATGAAATATTTACCACTTTATTTTTAATTTTTTAAATGTAGTAAAAGTTCTGTGACTTCACACTGAAATATTTTGAAATATTTTGCCACTGGGAAAAGAAACTGTCAGTGCTCTCCCTCCTTACCTTTCCTATCTCTTGCCTAGGTTCTTTCTGGGCACCTAGATTCCTAAGAGAGTCTTGGGTTTCACGACTGATTTCCATCTTCTGTGCCATCTCATGCAGCCCCTTCAGACAGAAATAGTAATAGGAACTATGTTTATGACAACATGAAAAGGAAGGGGAGGGAGAGATAAATGTGTTTGCCAAATTTCAGGCAAAGATGTAGAATTGCAGAATTGAAAGGAATCTCAAAGGCCTACCCTGCTGTACTTGATCAAAACCCTTGAGGTAGCTAGGTAGCAGAGTGGAGTACTGACCTGGATTTAGGAAGCTCTGAGTTCTGATCCAGCCTCTAACACTTACTAGCTGTATGACCTTGGGCAAGTCACTTAATCTCTGTTGTCTCAGTATCCTTAACTATAAAACAGAAAGAATAATAGTACCTATCTGAAAGGCTTGTGAGGATTAAATGAGATTATATTTAATATAAAACACAACACAGTTTCTGATATATAGTAGTCACTTAATAAATTTCTTCCTTTCTTCCTCCCTCTCTCCTGCTCCATTCCTTCTCTTCCTATCCTTCTTTTCCTTCCTTTCCTTCCTTCCTTTTTTCTTTCTTCCTTGCTTCTTTCCTTCCTTCTCTTCTTTCTTACCTCCTTTCCTTCTTCCTTCCTTCCTTCCTTCCTTCCTTCCTTCTAGATATAACTAACCCTTCATTGGAAAACTCTTTAAGAAGAAAAGAACTAATGACTCCTGAGAAAGACCAGTTTCTCTTTTGGGATCAATCTCATATGAGGAAGGCTTTTTCTACATATGCCTCTCTACAATTTGCACTTATTACTCTTAATTTTGTCCTTTGAGACCAAGCAGAGCCTGATTAACTTTCTTTAAAAGAAAGCTGAAAGTTGTAGAGTGCAGACCTTGAAGTCAGGAAGACCTGAGTTACTGACTTAAGAATGTATGGGGGCAGCTAGGTGGCATAGTGGATAAAGCACCGGCCTTGGAGTCAGGAGTACCTGGGTTCAAATCCGGTCTCAGACACTTAATAATTACCTAGCTGTGTGGTCTTGGGCAAGCCACTTAACCCCATTTGCCTTGCAAAAACCTAAAAAACAAACAAACAAAAAAAGAATGTATGACTTTGGGTAACCTCTCTGTGTCTTAATTTTCTCATTTGGTAAATGATTGAGATAATAATAGCACTTACTTCACAGGGTTAAATAATTAACTATGTGCAAGGTACTTTTCAAGCCTTAAAAGTATGACATTAATGCTAGCTAGTCAATAGAACAACCCTTCAGTTATTTCCAAAGAATCTCCTTGCCCTTTGACGTTTTCTAGGCATCTCAGCATCCTATTCACTCTCCTCCAGCTTGCTGATGCTCTTCCTAAAATGTACCCACAGAACTGAACACAGAGAAATTTTTCAGGAAGGCATTTGCTGAAACTTATCACTCCAAGTATGTTCAGATAATTTTTACAGTGAATCATTCATTTAAGGAACATTTCTTAAGTACTTACTATATACCAAGTATTGTTCTAGTTATAAAAGACAAAACAAAGCAAGTCTTTGCCTAGGAGGGGATAGCAAATACAACAGGCAGACATACAAATATATGCAAAACAAATTAGAATCTAGGAGATCAGAAAAGGACTTACATGGGAGGTGTCATTTGAAAGAAATAAGTCAGACACTATGCAAATATTTCATTCAATCTTTATAACAACCCTATTTTTATTCTACAGTTGAGAAAATTAAGGCAAGCAAAGGAAATGATTTTGGGTCTCAGAGTCATATAGTAAGTATATAAGGCTATATTTGAATTTAGGTCTTCTTGATTTCAGGCCCAGCACCCTATTCTTTGCTCCAACTAGCTTTGAAAGAAACTAGCAATTCTAAGAGGTATTTGTGAGAAAGGAGTTCATTCTAGACATGGAGGACAACCTGAGTAAAGGTTGGAGGTAAGAAATTATTGTTGTAGCTAAAAGGTCATTTTGTCAGACCAAAGAGTAAATAAATTGAGGGAAATAATATGTCATAATCCTGGATAGGTTTACTCCTCTATTTATTTTATGCTTTGCAGACATTATTTTCCTCTTCTTATTACCCTGGATAGTTCATCATAGAGTCTCAATAGGATAGGATGCAGGACAGATCAATTGGGGCTGAGAGGGAGGGGTAGGAAAGAGTATGGGGTCATCTCCACAGGGTTTGCTTCACTTAATGATGACTCTGGGATCAAAGTGTTGCTATTCCTAAAGTTCTGGAGTTGAGGGTCCTGGGTTTTTTCTATTGTACTTGAAAAGAGGTGACCAGCAAGGGAAGGACAAAGGGAATAAGCATATATTTATTGCCAAAGAATATTACAATTATTAACTCATTTGATCTCACAATACCACTGTGAAGTAGATGCTATTATATCTCTATTTTTACATTTGAGGAAACTGAGGCAAACAGAAGTTACATGACTTTTCCAGGGATATATAGCTAGTGAATATCTAAGGTTAGATTTGAACTTAGGTCTTCCTGACTTTAGTCCCAGTGCTCTCTCCTTGTGCCTCCAGGGAAGGCCTACCTGGCACCTAGGAGGTGCAGTGGATAGTACACTGGCCTTTGAGTCAGGAGGATGGGTATTCAAATCCTGCCTTAGACAAATGACACTTAATTGTTAACTGACATTTAACCCTGATTACCTCTCATCTAGGGCATTTCCAGTCATCCTGATTCACATCTGGCCACTGGATCCAGTTGGCTCTGGAGGAGAAAGTGAGGCTGGTGACTTAGCACAGCCCCCCCCCCCCCATTCAGTTCACGTGCTTGTCATGGCATCACCTCCCTGATGTCACGGTCTTTGAGAATGAAGGACAAACATCATCACCTGGCACCTACTACCTCCTGTCTCTCTTTCAAGGTGCCCTGCAGCTTAAGCTTGAGTTTTCTTCTGTCTTCATCATTAGCAAATCGCCACCTGGTCTTTCTCTTGAACTTGCCCAGGAGTTGAGAATGCACTACCTCCATAGACAGCCCATTCCTTGGCTGGCAGCTCTGACAGAAAATCCTTTGTTCAACCTGTTTTCCAATAATTTTCATCTATTGGCATTAGTGTTGCCTTCTAGGAACAAGCAGGAAAAAAAATGCTTCTTTTTCCTGATGATATATCCTTTTATAAATTTGGAAGCAGATTATATTAGCTCTGAGCAGTCTCTTCTTTAGACTGAACATCCCTACCATTTTTCTTTTTTTTCTTTTTTTTTTTGTTTTTTTTGTTTTTTTGCAAGGCAAATGGGGTTAAGTGGCTTGCCCAAGGCCACACAGCTAGGCAATTATTAAGTGTCTGAGAACGCATTTGAACCCAGGTACTCCTGACTCCAAGGCCGGTGCTTTATCCACTATGCCACCTAGCCGTCCCCCTACCATTTTTCATCAGAATCTTCTATAGCATGGTTCATTGGCCCATGTTGACCTTGGCCATCCTTATCTTGTTTGCCAAAATCAGGGCTCTGTATTTCCAAAGGATTTTCGTATTAGAATCTACTTGGAGATACTCTTGAAAATGAATGTGGATTTTAATAAAAGGGTGGGAGCCTTGTAGCTTTCAAAAGCAAAGACAGGCTTCTATTTCAGCCCCTTCATCATACTTGGTTTCACTCTGAGATACCTAAGCAAGGATTCCTGTTTAGGACTCTGAGGTTTAACAGGCATTCAAGAGTTTCCTGAAAACTCTTGGTAAACAGATAAAATACAATTACCTCAATTCCCAAGGCACTGCAGACAAAAGTGCCCTGAAAATCTGCAATGTAATAATTCAGTGAACAATGGCAGGTGGCCTGCATAAAACCCAAAGTGCTTTGTAAACTTTAGAGCAGCAGCGAGCACCCTCAGGCCCCCCACCCCCACTTCCCTGTATTTTATTAACCTTCTGTTTTCCAGGCTAGTGATAAGAGGATTAATCTAATTAGCACAATTGGTTTCTATCTTAATAGGGTTTTCATTTTCTCTAGGGTCTAGAGGACACAGCCTATAGGGAATGGAGAGGGTCTGTGCTCTAACTTGTCTTTCAGTCCCTCTGTTCTTTCTGTCTTCTGAGAACTCAATCCTTAGCCTTAGCTGAGGTCAGAGGGGACCATGTCTTTATGTAATTATGTAATTTCACCCTGAATCTTAGGGAAACATTTGGACTCCTTTGGTTATCTATGAGAAATGCATATTTTTGAGACAAAGGAAATGGGTATACCAGAGTATGTAGACAGCCTGCTATTAACCTGGACAGATCAGAGGACCTGGCTTCAAATCTTCCTCTTATACTTATTTCTTATGTTAACTGGAGCAATTCATAGTGAACACAATTTCTTTATATCATTTATAAAAGAAATATATTGGGCTAGATGGTCCGGGAAGTACCTTCCAGTTTAAGGTCTATGAGTTCAAATATGACCTCAGACACTTAAGAAATAATTACCTGGCGGTGTGGACTTGGGCAAGCCACTTAACTCCATTTGCCTTGCAAAAACCTAAAAAAGAAAAAGAAAACTAAGGACAAACAAACAAGATAGAAAGGATGCCTCCAAGTAACATTCCTCAGGCCATTTGAAGACTTGGAACTGTCCCGGGCAACTGAGTCCTTTCCTGTCTTTGAGTGCCTTCGTCCTTTGACTCTTGAAACCTCTCCACACCTCCCACAATGGATCCTATCTCCTAGGTCTTCAATCCTATCTCTCCAGGAGTACAATTGTCCTTTCAGCCTTGAGGATAAACCTTGCATCCTATGGTTTGGACTCCTGCCACTGATGACTCATTTCTCTAAGGCTGGTGGTTTGTTTTTGTTTTTTTTTTGTTTTTTGTTTTTGTTTTTTTTTAGTTTTTGCAAGGCAGTGGGGTTAAGTGGCTTGCCCAAGGCCATAGGGCTAGGTAATTATTAAGTGTCTGAGGTCGAATTTGAACTCAGGTACTACTGACTCCAGGGCCAGTGCTCTATCCACTGTGCCACCTAGCCACCCCTAAGGCTAGTGTTTTTTCCCCCCCAGTTCCTTTGCTTTAGAACTAGATAGATTGGATCTGATTAGTCACCTGGCAAGAGGTCACTTTCTGGACTTACACAGATTGATTCTGCATTGCCCAAAGGACCTCATGGTCACTTTTGCTAGTTGACATATACTTTCTGGCAGGGCCTCTTTTGTGAGAGGATTGAATAGTTCCCAGCAGTGCCATCATCCCCAGAGACAAATAATGGAGAAGGAAGGAGTGATGGGGAAAGTGAAGTGGCTTGTAAGAGAGAATGTAGATAATGGCTATAATTACTGTCATTAGACAACAGTGACAGGAAACCTGGTAACCTGTCAGACTGCCTAGTGTTTGACTGAAATGTTAGGGCAGAAAGGAACTGACATCCTCATTCTGTTTGGTAGAATTGCTTTGAAACCAACAGAAAAATTGAACATTATAAATGTGGATGCTGATGAATGATCAAGTCATTTATCAGCTTGGTTGTAGGACTTTTCATGGGTGGCTCACAGGATCTCACTCTTGTATTGTGATAATATTTCTAGGGCTTGAATGAGGGTCAGACATTACTAAATCTAGCAACAACATATTTACATGAAGCTTCCAGATCCCTCCAGTCAGCAAATGATGCTATTTTCCTTGAGCTCTGTACAATATTTGATCTGTACCTATTTTAGGAACTTTTCTAAGTTTTATTTTATATAGTGGTTTTAAATTATGTATCATATTCCCCTAAGAGTTAGTTAGGCAGATAGTTGCAGAGAATGCTGGACCTGGAGACAAGATCTGGGTTCAATTCCAGCCTCAGACACTCACTAACTGGATGACCCTGGGTAAGCCACTTAACCCTGTTTGCTTCAATTTCCTCATCTGTAAAATAAGCTGGAGAAAGAAATGGCAAATCACTGTGGTATCTTTGTCAGGAAAATCCCTTAAAGGGGTCATGAAGAGTTGAACATGAATGAAAATAACTAACAATAGCAATCATATTCTCCTACTAGATTATAGGACAGGATTTTTTAACTTTGTCTTTTCCCTTCTTTACAATGAGTGTAGTGCTCTCTGCTTATCAGACACTCAAAGCATTGCAATGAATTGGTTTGTGATGAGATCATCATCAGTGTTTGATACTTATAGAGTGCTTTAACCTAATAATAACCTGTGAGTTGGGAAAATGCAAGAATTGTGATTCACATAATGCAGATGAGATAACCAGAGAGGCAGTGTATACAATGGAAAGAGTCATGGATCTGCAGTAAGCAAATCCCACTTTTGTCTATTATTTATTACCAGGGACAGGGCAACTAGTCAGAAGTTTTTTACCTCCATCAGACTTAGGTTCCTCCTTTGCATGATGTGGGCTTTGACTCAACAGATTTTGTAGTACCTTCCATCTCCCATCTCTAGATCTATGATCCTATGAACTCAGGCTTCTTTGCTACAGTTATCACAAATAGTTAAACCAAGATTCAAACCTGGGTCTTCTAAGTACCTCATTAATGCTTATTTAACCCCCCCCCCCCCCAAAGCACAAAATAGCTTCTCCAAAATAACTGCCCTGGGAACTGATAAACTTGACAGTGACAAACTTCAGCAACCCTCTGGCCTGTGTGTCAGCTGACATTTCGGATGCCCAGAGTTCTTGGCCACCAGCTTGAGTTTGAGTTTAGAGAGTTTCTTAAATTGGGTTGTTTTCCCCCCTCCTCCTTTTTTTTCAAGGTTCCATTATGAGATTCCTAGAAGCAAACAAATATTATCCTCTGTGTTTTATTTTAATTTAAACAAGTCCCAAAGGTCTGCATGTTTCACTGGCTGTGGCTGGGTAAATTATGAGCTTCCTGGTGCAAATAAATGAACAGAGAGAGCAATGGCAAGATGCAAAGCATGGTTCCTAGGGGGAGTCAGCAATGCAGAGGAAGGGTGGTGCTCTTGCTTGGCGCCCAGGCTCTGGGCTGACCTGGAGCCCCATCTCACTCACTGAAGGGGTGAATTTCAGAGAAGAAGCTATCTGAATCGTTGCATGGCATGGAAATCACTGAAATATAGACCCTCAGAATTACAAGGGACTTCAGATCATGTCTGAGAAAGAATCCCTTCTATAATATTCCCAGCAAATTCATTTATTTCTAAAGGGAGGAATTCACTATGTGCCCATTACCCCTTGGTTGTTATGCAGTTATGTCTGATTCCTTGTGACCCCATTTAGGGTTTTCTTGGCAAAGATACTGGAGTGGTTTGCCATTTCCTTCTCCAGTTCATTTGTACAAATGAGGAAACGAAAGCAAACAGGGGTGAGTGACATGCTCAGGGTAACACAACTAGTAAGTGTTCAAAGCTGGATCTGAACTTTAGGTCATCTTGACTCCAGACCCAGTATACTATTCACTTCCCCACTTAGCTACCTCTTTAAAGTGATATTCAAAACTAAACCTTCCTGACTCCACATTCAGTGCTCTATCTTCTATACCATGCTGTGACATAGATGACAAAATTATCACAAAAAGCTCTTATTTCAACCCCCTCTCCCTATCGCCCTTCCCATCTCCTTCCCTAGCTGGGTATTGTTCTTTCTACACAGCAAACATTTAATAAACAGTTTTTATTTTTCTAGCAGAACCATTCATTCTATCTGGTGGAAGATTAAACCTGTCTGGCTAATCTGATCCATTCTCAGTTTTTGCCTTTGTTTAAAAGAACTACTTTTGGCAGTGGTGATGCTTAAAGGAGCAGTCTCCAGTTGTGGCTGTTTGTTAATCAAGCATTAGCTATGGCAGTAAAACAGTTAGAGATAATCAAATCTAAGTGTGCCTTTGCAACAAGCTGTAGCTCTGAAAGGGAATACATTCTGGAAGGCAAACAGTTGCAGAAAGATGATATTGAATATTAATTGTGTGAATTTACTTACCTCACAGATGGCAATGCAGATGCCAGTAATAATAAGCAGCTACTTCAGGAAGGAATGGTTTCTAGTACAAAAACCCTAGGAGCTGAAGATCATCCTTGGATAAAGGGATTTCTTGGGCTTTCATTCTGATACTTGCAAGATATGGAGCAGGAGCCATGGTCAGTGTGGCTCAGACCTTTTGTGGCTCAGACTTGGACAATAGATAAAACATGCATAATTTGTCAGACCAGGTCAGAGCAGGTATTGGACTATAGAAAAGAGGGCCAGAATACAGTTTGAGCTCCATGAAGTCTGACCCTGTCAATCTCTGGCTTAAAAATTTTCTGATGACCCCTTATTACCAGTGATATAAAACACCAACATCTTAGTCTGGTTCTCAAGGACTTTGCAATATCCATTCAAAATAGTTTTCCAGCACTATCTCATGTAAGTTTTCTTTACAAACTGGACAATTCATTCTTTCCCCTTTCTATTCTGACTTCTCCCTGTCCTTTCTGCTTGAAATGGATGACAAAGAGGTTTGGGTCCTTACCCACTTTTTTGGAATTTAGATCTCTATATGACATCTATATACAAGAAATATAGTTCTATATATGAAATCTATATACAAGAAATAACTAAACCAAGATACAAAACCAAGGACTTCAAAAGCTATTGAGAACCCACTCACAAGGCTTCTTGTTAGTAGGACCTTGTCCAGGAAGAGAATTTCTGAGACCAGGCAGTAATCAAGTGATGCTTCCCAAGCAAGGAGGATATCATCCTGCTTTCTCTCTATCAGGTCACAATAAGTCAACCTTCCCATTCATATTTGTGTGATATCTTCCTCCAATGGAGCACATGCACCTGAGATCAGGGGCTGTTTTACTTAAATGTGTGTCCTCAGTTCTTAGTATAGTTCCTGGGACATAAAGCATGCTCTCCCCTCTCTGTCTCCCTCCCCCTCCTCCTCCCCTTCCCTCCTCCCTCTCCCTCACTCTGCCCAGCTCCTTTACCCTCTCCCTCTCCTTCTCCACTCTCTCTCTCCTCCCTCTCCCTCTCCCTTTCTCCCTCTCCTCCCCTTTCTCTTTGTTTTTCTGTCTTGTCTCTGTCTCCCTTGTTTGAGAAGAAAACCTCATGCCTCCCTACATCATAGAACTCTTGATGTGAGAAACCTCAATGAAATGGTACTTCCTTATCTTATTGTTAGCAAATTCCTACCCTTTCCCTCCTCATTCCTGTGACTCAATAACATTTATTTAGGTGAGGATCTTAGTCCCCTGCTGTCCCCAGCAGTTCCCAGCTTTTATGTCCTTCTAGTTCAGTCTTGGGGCAGCTAGGTGACTTAGGGGATAGAGTGCTGGAACTGGAAGTCAGGAAGACTACTCTTCCTAAGTTCAAATCTAGACTCAGATACTTACTAGTTGTATTATCTTGAACAAGTCACTTATTCAGTTTATTTCAGTTTTCTCATCTGAAAGAATGAGTCAGAGAAAGAAATGGCAAACCATTTTGCCAAGAAAATCCCAGGTAGGGTCTCTAAAAGCAAAAAGCAATAACCATAACTCTTTAGTCTTACTTCCTGCCTGACCTGAATCTACTTTATTATTATTATTTTTTTAAAACCTTTCTTTTTAGGTCTCTTTCTATCACCATAGCTTCCTTCAGTATCCCTCCCCTTCCCCTCTTAGAGAATTATGTCATACAACAAATAGTATATTAAAGAAAAAAAAGAAAAATCAGCATAAATGACCCATACAAAGGTATAGGGCATGAGTGTCTTTTTATATTTCTTCTTTTGAACCAGGTTTGTTCTTTATAATTTTGTGGTTGTTTAGTAGCTTTTCCTAGAAGATCCCCTATTCCTTGCTATCCTCTTCAGTTCTTGAGGAACCTTTTTTTTCCCAAGGAGTTCAGTACTTGGTTCATAGTCATCTTCTTCCCAAACCCTTCCCTTATTTAGGGGGAAGTTTGATTTATATATTGATGTCCCTTCAAACTCACTGTTTTCTAATTTGCATGATCCCCAAACTCTCACAACCTCTCCTTTTATTCTAACTCAGTCACACCCACATTGATGATCATAGATTTAACTTCACTATCATCCATGTGTCCTTCCTCCATGATCTAGTTAGTACCCTAAACTTTCTTTGATTATAACCTCTGATTCTTCCCTTTCCCTTCCCCAAAGTTATTTATCTTCCATCACTCACCTCTTATTTCCCCCTGATGTTGCTTCATTCTCCTTTCTTCATAGTTTTGACAGTTGTTAAACTGTACATTCTCTTCTATTTTAAATTTCTTTCCAATTTTGATGTGTCTGACATTTTTATTATTATTTTATAATTAACTACTATTATTTTGCTTCTCCTCCTACCTGTCTGATCAATCCTTCCTGGATTCTTTTAATAAATCATATAATCCTACTCCTGGCCCATAACTGTTAATGTCCCTTAAGACTGTCCAGAGTACTCTCTATACTCTCTTTTAGCAATTTCATTCAATTATTCTATTTATGCAGATTATTGTTAAATATATATGTCTCCCCTCCAAACTCTGATCTCACATGACCAATTAACTGGTAAATATCTCTACCTGCATGTCCCCACCTTACTGTTCAAACAGAAGTCATTATCTGTCCCCTCTTACTAATGTTCCAATTTTTGTAGAGGGTACCACTATCCCTTAAGTCATCTAGATTTACAAGCTTAGTATCATTCTGTCCTGTTCCTCTCTTCACCATATTCAATCAGCTGCCACTATTGCCAGTTCTGTTTCTATCACATCTAACCCCTTCTTTCCAGTAATATAGTTACTATTAGAGTTCAGATCTTTATCACTTTTATCTAGATTATTGCAAAAGTCTCCTTCTTGCTGCCCAGCTTTCAGTTTCTCTTCTTCCCAATCCATCCTTTTACCCAGCTGTCAAACTGATATTCTAAAAACACTTCTGACCATGTTGCTTCCCTACTCAAAAATTATTCAGTGACTCTATGGTTTCTAGGAAAAATACAAGTTTCTCAGTGTGCTATTTAAATGCCTTCACAATATGGCTCCTACCTATCTTTCTAAACTAATTTCACATTATTCTTTTTCAAGCATTCAAGCCAAATTAACCTACTTGCAATTCCCCAAACTTGTCATTGCATCTGCCACCTTTGTGCCTAGGCTGCACTTTTTCTTCATTTTTCCCTCTTGGCATCCTTAGCCTCTTTCAAATCTTAGATCAGATGCCACCTTCTATTGGAAACCTTTCCAGCTCATCCTCATTGTTCTCTCTCTCTCTCTCTCTGTCTGTCTCTCCTTTCTCTTTCTCTCTGTCTCTCTCCCATTAAATTAGCTTGGATTTATTTGGTAGCTTATGTGTTGTACCTCCACTAGAATATAAACCCCTGATGACACAGAATTCTATATACAGAAGTCTATATATGGATATAGTATGTATATATGTATATGTGCATAATGCATATATATAATATATACACTGCATATAGTACAGTGTATGTATGTGTGTGTATACAGTATTAATAAACTAGTAGATGTGATTCACATGCTAATGATTGTGTTCCATATTCTGGAAAATGGGAAAAATCAATCAGGATTTGAGGGTAATGTTCTTGAATTTTTTAAAAAGGAAAAGAATGGAGTCTTTAGATTAGAGGCTAGTGAGCTTGACTTTGATTCCTGGAAAAAATCTAGCAAACATTATTAAAGCCCTGTTCTCCAATAGCCAACATAGCTTCTTCTAGAACAAGTCATGACAAAATAACCTCATTTCTGTTTTTTAGCAATCACTATATTTTATAAAGGAACTCATCAGAGGAATGTTATATAGTTTATCTAAATTTCAACAAAACATTTCTTTGTGTTGATATGTTATTTTTTTAATTTCAGATAAGTTTGAGATTTGTGAACTAGAGGGAAGTGCTGGAACTAGTTATACAGCTGGTAAGAGATCATTGTTAAACTTTCAGTGTGAACATCTGCAAGTTGGAAATCAACAAATGCTTCAAATCAGGTCTAGATTTCATTTTTAGTTGAATGTCTAGGCTTAGGAAAAATGACAGAGAAAATGTTAATTATCTGGATTAAGCTAAAAAGCATATAATACATACTTTTTTTTCTTGAAGAGTCAGTTGTTAAAACATTTACTAGCATTCTCTTGGTAAGGAGACTTTAGAGGCAGCATAGCATAATAAATAAAATTCCTTTCTACAGGAAGTCTATTCAAACCTCTCTTAATTATTGCAACTCCCACTACCCCTTAATTATGCCTACTTCTTCTTTACATAACTCATTTGTACATATGTATGTACTTGCTATCTCCCCTATTTGATCGTAAGCTCCTTGAGGGCAAGGACTGTTTTTTTTCTTTTAGTCCTCAGTGCTTAGCATGGTGTTTTGCACTTAGTAATAAATGTCTATTAACTGATAAATTGATTTAATAGTGTGATATACTTAGAATTAGGAAGATCTAGATTTTAATGCCACTTTTGTCCCTTACCAGTTGTGTTACCTTGGATGAGTTCCTTAACTTCTCTGAATTTCAGTATCCTCATCTGCAAAATATATAATAATAGCTTCTATTTCATAGAGTTATGAAGCTCAAATAAGATAGCATAGCTAAAATTTTATATAATTCTCAGCAATTATTATTTTGATAATATGCCTTTTGAAATCCTCTGAGATTTTGTGAGATATCTGTTAATTGAATGGAACCTTAATGGTATTTTTTTTGTTTATGCTATTTCTTCTTTCTCTTTCCTCTCTTTCAGCACCCCCTCCTGACCAATTCTCAATAGACTTTAAGTTCATTAAAAGTATTAACTAGATACTGTTCAATTTTATATCTTTCCCAGTGTCTAGCACAGTATTTTGTTAAGTAATAGTAATTATGAATTGAATTGAATGAGGTAATAAATGTGTGAATCTTCTGATGGTATGTGAAATTCATACATAGGTGTGCCCATTTCAGAGTTGGGCTATTCTGATGATTGAAAAGAACAAAGACAATTGATAGGCAGAGTACAAAAAAGAAAAAGAAAGCAACCCTGCAAAACAATATGAAACACTTTAAATTTAAATCTTCTTCCTGAAGATTCTAGGTGTATTTGGGGGAAATTATTGTTGGGGGACGTTTTCTCTTTGACTTTTGAGTAAATATATTTGTTAAGAGTTACATTGAGTCAGTAGGCTGATTTTTTAAAATTGTGTTTTGTAGTTGAATTCTTACAGTTCCTATCTGTGTGTTGGTAAAGAGATTACTAAATATTCTATACATTCTATGGTTATTTTTATTGGAATTTTTCTTTCCATCTCATTTGATTGGTTTTCTTCACAATATCCAGAAATGGTGATGATTTATGTGGATTCATTTTATAGTTTTCCATTGTGATAGTTTCAATTAGCTAATTTAGCTAATTTTCTGCAAAAAGCAACAGTTTATTCTTTGCCCATACTTCTTTCCTCAGTTTTTATTTTTATTGCCATAGCAAGACTTTCTAGCACTCTAAAAAGAATAATAGTGTTAATGGACATATTGACTGTATCCTTAATTTTTTTGGAAGAGTTTTTATTCATCTATTTTAGATATAATTAGCCATAATATAATTTAGATATAATTTTGACTTAAATAATTACAATAAATTTTATTAAGGAAAAGTTCATTTATTAATATTTTCTAATGTTCATAATAGATGCTATATTTTGTTACTTTTCTTACATTTATTGATCTGATTTTATTTGTTTTTGTTATTAATGTCGTCTGATATTTATTTTTGTTATTGAACCAACCCTGCATTCCAAATATAAATCCACCATATTGGCAGTTCTTCTTCACTTCAAGACCCCTCAGATCAGCATGCTTCTTCCAAGAGCTAATCACCTGATATCTCAGAAACATGAGGAATGACAAACATTCAATTTTCTATTGTTGTCTTTTTGTGATCCCATCCATGAGATTTTTTTTTTGACAGAGATAATGGAATGGTATTCTATTTCCTTTTCCAGTGGATTAAGGCAGAGTTTAAATGACTTGTCCTGGATCACACAGGCTGGATTTGAATTTAGGTTATTCTGACTTAAGTTCTGGCATTCAATCCACTGAATCTCCTTGTTGAGTCCCTGTTTGGATGTCATATGTTGAGTCCCTTTCTGGATTCCCTTAACCTTCCTCAGGGGAGTGATGAAGGGGTGAGACAAAGAAGACAAGCTCTCCCTTTGTACAGCAAGGTCTCAATTTATTTACCAAAATACAAGTGCTTAAATATCCTTTCCAGTCTCTAATTCACTCCCACTCCCATGGCACTTAATAAAATAAGACTGGTGCTTAGATGACGATAGTTTACAGTGCTCCCACACACAAAAGTCCCTAACATCTCCTAAACTGTCTCCTTTTGATATTCTATATTTTTTCAACTCACCCTCAGTTGCCTCTCCTTTCTGCTGGAGAAAATTCAAAGACTTCTATTTTCCAAAAGCAGCTCTTCTTGTCTTGATTTCTCCCTCCCCACTTGCCTTCTAGTACTTGGCATATAGTAGGCACTTTATATGTTTATTAAATTGAATGGGATAATCTTTTTAATGTGTTGCCATGGCCTCTTAATTCATAATTTATTTAGGAGAGACAGTATGGTAAAGTAGAAGGATGCAGTAACTCTTCCTTCAACTTCTTTAACAAAGATGGGAAATTAAAGGAAACCCTGCAAGACACATGTATTTCACTCTGTATTTTCAGAGTTAATGTTAATATTGGTTGTATCTGGGGCGGCTAGGTGGTGTAGTGGATAAAGCACCGGGCCTGGGTTCAAATCCGGCCTCAGACACTTAATAATTACTTAGCTGTGTGGCCTTGGGCAAGCCACATTTGCCTTGCAAAAACCTAAAAAAAAAATATTGGTTGTATCCTTGTTGCCTCCTGTAGTCACATTGTGGGAGAAATTGATGTTGCCAGTAAAGGATGGGAGTTCTAGCCCTGGAGTTGAAATAGCTCAGGAATTTTTATTTCCCAAGCCTGTAAAGTTCACAGATTAAAAACCTTTTTGTTCTGAAAAGACAACAAGCTATGTGTAAGCAACCTGAGGGAGGGTGAATAGCAGACTTTTAGGCAAGACTGTCTGAAGGTAAGGGAGAAAGGAAAAACAACCATAAGAGCTGACTGGCCTATACTCAAGGTAGTCCAGCTATGTGGAATAGAAGTCATAGTTCTTCAGGGTACAGACCCAGAACACTGGTTCTAGCTTAGAGAGAGAAGATGCCCATCCTTCAAAGAAGAAGAAAAAAGGAAAAAAAGCAATCGGTTGATTTGTTAAAAGGAAGTGCAAGACAGGGACCCAGAAGCAACAGTGATAGAATCAGCCACATATAGAGATACTTCTGGAATTTAGCCACAGCCACCTTTCAGGGGGCCCAATCTGTTAGTATGGGTTCAGTTTGGGTGAATTCATCAATGGATATTTAAGTACCTATTACATGTTAGATATTGTGTTACAAATATAAAGAATGTAATCAGCTCTCCTTGTAATGACGAGACCAATCAAGGTAGGGGGTGGGATGGGGAATTGTGATATGGTGGTACACTACATGAAGAACCATTGCTCTTTGTGATGGATTCTTTGACTTTGAGGAGAAGGTAGCATTATGATCATACTTCCTCTGCACCCTTCCTTTCATCCCAAATCAATCTTATTTTTACTCAAGGGATTACTTACTGCCTATGCAACCAGGAAGAATCCAAGTATGCAGACCTGAGGGTGACTCTATGATAGTTTATTCCATGACTAAGATGCAACATATGCTCTACTTGTTTGGGAGCATAAAGACTGGGTTTTATTTATAGGGGGATGTCCCAAGGAGTTTGAGAGACACACTTATATTTCTGAGGAAACTTCTAAACTATGTCTATTACTATTTTATTCCTTAAGTGTTCCCTTCTGCCACTATCTTGTGAAATCCCTTGCAAAGCTCTGAAACCCAATTTGGTTTCCCTGTGAGGTTCCTGTAAGCCCAGTCAGCCTTTGGCGAAGCCATGTGGTCTCTGGGAACACATTTTCTTCTTTACAGTATGAGAGATTTGCCTCAAATGTCCCTTCAGACTCTATGCTCTATGATCTGTCATGTTAAATTCTGTCAGGGAGCACTGTGAACCTCATTAGTTGTTGCCAGACAGGTGGACTCCAGACAAAGTGCTGAAATAACAGCAAATAATCATTGCAGTAACTGTGTGAATAGTTTCATGCATATTTGTGACTGAAAAAAAAGCTATCATGCTATGTATGGTCAGCCATCTTATTCATTCATCCATCTATTCATTTATCCATTTATTTATTTATTTTGGACTCCAATTGTCATGATTTCATTGGTATAGTGTCTTGCTGGTGAAGAAATCACAGAGATGGTGGGAGGTTTAGTCTAGGGAAATGCATTCTCATATTATGCTCAGCATCCCTTGCCTGCTCTGCCTGTGTGGAGAACCACCTCTGAGGTATAAGTGTATTCATTATGATTTATGTTAATCTCTTTATCCCAGAAGTTTAGGGTTAGCAGGGTCTCAGAAAATATCTGATCCTTTTAGTGTTTTAGTCTAATTCTTTCAGTTTTCAGAAGAGTAAATGAAAGCCTAGAGAAGGGAAAAGGATTTGCTAATAGTCATAGAACAAGTTAGTTGAGCATCTGAGACTAGAATCTGAAGGGCTCAATTCCCAGCTCTTTCTCTTATACTATAAGCCCAAGTAGACATTTAGCACAGAATGTGTTGGAAGGAAGTGAAGAAAATCCAGTCTGTGGTCTGCTCTTTCCATCTCCCCCTCCTTTCTTTTTTTTTAAATTTATTTTTATTAAAGATATTATTTGGGTTTTACATTTTTCCCCCAATCTTGCTTACCCCAACCCCAGAAAGCACTCTGTCAGTCTTTACTTTGTTTCTATGTTGTACCTTGTTCCAAATTGGGTGTGATGAGAGAGAAATCATATCCTTAAAGAGAAGAGAAGTCTAAGAGGTAACAAGATCAGACAATAAGCTATCTGTTTTTTTTTTTCTAAATTAAAGGGAATAGTCCTTGCACTTTGTTCAAATTCCACAGCTACTTATCTGGATACAGATGGTACTCTCCTTTGCAGACAGCCCCAAATTGTTCTCGATTGTTGCACTGATGGAATGAGCAAGTCCTTCAAGTTGAACATCACTCCCATGTTGCTGTTATCCCCTTCCTTTCATAAAGAAATCTCCAACCCACTCATTTCCATCTCCTCCAAAAGGTTTTTCCTTCTTTCTAGTCATTCCAGCGGGATTAAACCCTCTTCCTGGGTAGTTAAGTGGTTCAGTGAACAGAGTGCTGGACTTTCACTCAGGAAGCCTTGAGTTCAAATGTGACCTTAGATATTAACTAGGTGTGTGACCCTGTGGGCAAGTCACTTAACCCTATATACTTCAGTTTCCTCATCTGTAAAATGATCTGGATAAACAGATGACAAACTACACCAGTGTCTTTGCCAAGAAAACTCCAAAAGGGGTCATGAAGAGTCAGATGAGACCAATCCATCTTCCTTTTGGCATCTGTACCCTGGTCCTCCCACCAAATTCTCTTTGGTGGAGAGTGTGAGAACCTGAAACCCATAGATTGGGTTAAAGACCATCTAAAATCCTTTCCAACTCTGAAGTTATTTTTTTCCCCTAAGTTTATATCAGAGTAACTATTTTTCAATCCCATTCAACTGAAAATATCTTAATTACATTCTTTTCATACCATGAATGGTAAAGTCTGAGGGCCATTATTCTGTGATTCCCCAGTTCATATGAGAGCACATTTCTTGCTTGTTGCTCTAGATGATCATCCTGTGCACCAAAATGACTAGTTCTAGCACCAGTTCCCTTCTAGGTTCATGTATGTAGAGCAGGAATGGAACTCAGAGGTCATAAAACCTATCCTCTTCATATTACAAAGGAGAAAAATCAAAGCCTAGAAAGTTCAAGTGATTTTCTCAAGGTTACACAAATAAAAAGCAGCAGAGAGGGAATTTGAACTCAGGATCTCTGGCTTCAAATCTCATGTTCTTCCCAGAAAAATCATGATGTCTCAGGTAGTGAGGGCAATAGGACTGAGGAGAGGTTGTGATGCTCTTGAGGGGAGAAAATGTGCCCCCCTACCCCATCTTGGCTGGTGGAAAATAAACATAAGATGTGTATTTGTAAGATTTCTTGTCAAATTATCCTTAGGACAGAGTGTCTCCTTTCTCCATCCTCTATCAACATCCCCAGAAACCTCCCTGAGAGCTGGCTTAATTTCTGTTCAGACAGAGGCTATATGTTGGGCTGATTCATCAGCTTTAAGCAGCTGTCTTTTTAGAACTACGGTGGGTTACTGCATTGGGTATCAACATCTCTAAGACTGTTCATTGGATGTTACTGCTACTTTGAAAAATTGTGGCCCAAGTGAATAAATCCATTTGGCAGGATTGACCTGAGAAGCAGGAGCTCTGGGATGTCTGCTCCTCATAAGGAGGTATTTAGATTTATAGTTCAGAGCTAAATCCCTTAATGCAGAGACTTTTAAACCAGAGATAGGCAGCAGTCTATGTTTCCATTGCACAGATGTGGAACTCTGACCATGGGTGAGGGAGTCTCTGTCAATGAAATGACCTTATCGGATTCATAATTGTCCACTACTGTCCTTCTCTTTTTGGTTTATGCCTATAATTGAAGACTTGGATCTGGGTCAGTGACCAGGCCAGGGAGGTTCCTGGAATTCAACCAACACCCATTTTACAATGTAAGGCATTTCCTGATTCATTGCTAGTGGTCATAAATGAACTATTCCAAGTGGGCAAAGTCTCCAGATTAATGATACAGATACTAGGTCTTAGAGAGTCTGTGTCTCACCCAGTGTCATACAGATTATTAGTTATAGAGTGGAGATTTGAATTCTCAAATCTACATGTCCAAGGCTCTTTTTCAGTCTACCACAGGAACTTCCCAATATCAAGATTTTAAAAATAAACAATTTTTAATTCAAAATCTTGGGATGGCAATTTTCATACAATATAATATAATATAGACTTCTTAGTAAAAGAGTTGAACATTAGTTCTTGGGTAAAGACTATAGCCATCATTACAAACATCTTTTATTAATCTGTACTAAAATAGATGCTCACAGGGACTGCTAAGACTGTCACCCTCACTGAATGGCCCCAGACACCTGTGCTTTCTGAGCTTGCATGGTCTGCCCTCCCTCCTTCCCCTTTCTCCTTTGTTGTCAGCCTGTCAACTGTCATTTCTAACTATATTTCTCTATTTCTAATTATATTTCTGCTTCAGCTTTACCCCCTACTAATTTCCTTTTTCTAATTTGTTATATAGTCTGGGGAATCAGATTCAATGTGCTTGTTAGAATTGTGTGAAAAATAAGAGTTAATTGGATTTAATTGATGGCCTGAGGGGCCATTTATGAATTCTCTAATTTTCCAGTGACGCTAGCATAGAATGAAAAATCAGACTTGTTCTCTGTGGCTCCAGAGGGCAGAACCAAGACTAGAAGCATGGAAGTTAAATATGAGTCAGAGTTTGGATCTGTAAAAAGAATTTTCTGATAAAAAGATCTGTCTAACAAGAGAGGTGATGTGATGTGATGTGAGCACTGGATTTGAAGCTAGAAGTTAGGGTTTAAATTATAGCTCTGTCACTAACTCACTGGGTGATCATGGCATCTCATTCCCCCAATCAGACTATAATTTCCTCAAGGGTTGGGCTAGTGTTATCTCTTATCTTTGTTTCCCTAGCTCAGAACAAACACAGTGGGTTGCACACAGAAGTCACTTAATAGATGTTTCCAGAATTGGTTTGTTGAAGTCACTTCTTTTTTCTGGGCCTTAGTTCACTCATCCACAAAATGAAGATACTGGAGATGATCCCTAAATAATCTCTAAGGTTCCAGCTCTCAATCTATGATCTTATCATTTTAAGGCCCAGTGCAAATAGCTCATGATTGTTGATCTTTTGTGGACTACCTCATAGGTAGTGACCACTTCTGTTCCTGAAAGTGTTAGGGTTGTTTGAAATGGAAGTCAATAAGATCCTTGTATTATGGGAGAATTTGGGCCAAATGACTTTTTAAATGCCTTTCAGTGTTAAGATTCCATGATTCCATTTTGGAAATCTCATAATTTACCTGACCTCAGAGATTATGACTTCTTAAAAGAGAAGTATATCATTTCCTGACCAATACTGAGAACTCCACATTGCCTACCTGGTCCCTGTTCTGTGGCAATATTACCTGGGGAGGACCAAGAAACCCTTCATAGGCTCTTGGACAGTAACATAACCATACTTTCTTCCCTCCTCCTTTCACCCTCCACTTACCCATTGCTTCTTTTTTTTTAATTTATTTTTTATTCTAATTTTGTACAAATGCTTTTTTACATTAATAAAATATTCTTGTTTACAAGTAAACAAAATACTCCTCCTCCCCCATGAATATAGATAGACTTGCTTGGGCGAAAAAAGTAAAGGGGAGAGAAAAAAATTAAAATAAAAAAAATAATAGTAATAATTATAGGTATGGCCAGGTGGCACAATGGATGAGGCACCAGCCCTGGAGCCATGAACACCTGAGTCCATATCCAGCCTCGTAAACCCAACAATCACCCAGCTGTGTGACATGCAAGCCACCCGATCCCCACTGCCCTGCAAAAACCAAAAAAAAAGAAAGAAAAAAAGACCCAAAATAAAATAAAATAGTAATAATAGTAGGGGTGGCTGGGTGGCAGACAGAGCATTGGCCCTTGAGCCAGGAGCACCTGGGTCCAAATCCGGCCCCAGACACCCAACGATCACACTGCTATGTGGCCCCAGGCAGGCCATCCAGCCCCACTTGCCCTGCACCCTCCCCCAAATAATAATAACAAAAAATGTGCTTGAGTCTTTGTTCCAACACCAACAACTCTGTCATGGGTGGATCTCATTCTTTATGATAAGTCCATCACAAAAGTTATTTCCATATTTTTCCACCATTGCCATTGCTGATCGCAACTCTCTCCTTTCTTATTTCTCCACTACCATGTACTCTATTTTCTCTCTCCTTTCACTCTGACTCTGCTGTAGGGTCACTGAGTGGGGCAGCAGACAGATTCCTGGTCCTGGGGCCAAGAGACCCTGAGTCCCCATACCACCCCTTAGTCCCCGAATCCACCGGCCCTATGGTCCTGGACAGGCCGTCCAATCCCAGCCCCTTGCAAGAAGTAAGAAAGAAAATGTGTTATATCTGGCCACTCTCCCCCCATGGTCCATCCTCTCCTCCTTTATTCACATCCCCACCCCTTCCCCCTGCTCCCCACTCCTTCTTACTCCAGATGTCTATACCCCATTGAGTATATATGCTGTTTCCTCTCCTAGCCATCTCTGATGAGAGCAAAGGTTCCCTCATTCCCCCTTGCCTCCCCACTTCCATATCATTGCAATAGCTCACTGTAATAAAAAAAATCTTATTATGTGAAATATCTTGGACTATTCCCCCTCTCCTTTTTCTTTCTCCCATTCCATTTCCCTTTTTTTCTATTGACTACATTTTTACACCATATTTTATCTTTGAATTCAGCTTTCTCCTGTGCTTCAACTATAAAAGCTCCCTCTACCTGCTCTATTAACTGAGAAGGTTCATATGAGTATTATCAGTGTCATTTTTCTATGCAGGAATGCATGCAGTTCAGTCTCATTAAGTCCCTCATATTTCCCCCTCTCCTCCAATCTCCATGCTTCACCTGAGTCCTGTATCTGAAGATCAAACCTTCTGTTCATTTCTGGCCATTCCAAAAGGAACATTTGAAATTCCCCTGGTTCATTGAAAGTCCATCTTTTTCCTTGAAAGAGGACATTCAGCCTTGCTGGGTAGTTCATTCTTGGCTGCATTCTAAGCTCTTTTGCCTTCCGGTATATTGTATTCCAAGCCCTACGAGCTTTCAAAGTAGCTGCTGCTAAGTCCTGTGTGATCCTGACTGCAGCTCCACGATATTTGAATTGTGTCCTTCTGGCTGCTTGTGATATTTTCTCTTTGACTTGGGAGTTCTGGAACTTGGCTATAATATTCCTAGGGGTTGGTTTTTTGGGATCTCTTTCTCAGGGGGATCGGTGGATTCTCTCCATTTCTATTTTGCCCTCTGCTTCTAGAATATCAGGGCAATTTTCCTGTAGTAATTCTTTGAAAATGATGTCAAGGCTCTTTTCCTGATCATGACTTTCAGGTATTCCAATAATTTTTAAATTATCTTTCCTAAGTCTGTTTTCCATATCAGTTGTTTTTTCAATGAGATATTTCAGATTTTCTTCTAAGTTTTCATTTTTTCGGCTTTGAAGTATTGATTCCTGATTTCTTTTAAATTCATCAATCTCCCTGAATTCTATTCTTTGTCTGAAGGATTTGTTCTCCTCAGAGAGTTTTCTTATCTCTTTTTCCATCTGGCCAATTTTGCTTTTTAAAGCATTCTTCTCCTCAATAACTTTTTGTACTGTTTTATCCATTTGTCCTAAGCTGGTTTTTAGCATGCTATTTTCTTCAGCATTTTTTTGGATTTCCTTGACTAAGCTGCTGACTTCATTTTCATGTTTTTCCTGCATCTCTCTCCTTTCTTTCCCCAGTTTTTCTTCCAACTCCCTCATTTGATTTTTAAAGTCTTTTTTGAGCTCTGTCATGGCCTGAGCCCAATTTTTGTTTTTCTTGGAGTCTTTAGATGCAGGAGCTTGTGCTTCCTCATCTTCAGACTAAGTATTTTGATCCTTCTTGGGCTCATTTGCAAAATATTTCTCAATAGTCTTCCTTTTGTTTCTTTGCTTGCTCATTTTCTCAGCCTGGGCCTGTTTTGGGGTGCTTCCTGAGCTTTTGGGACACTCCCACAAGGGTCTCAGTGTGTGAAGCTGTCTTCCCTCTTGGTCTGTGAATGACCATAAGCACCTCCCTCTGCCATGGGGCTGAGGTGGGGAGGCCTGCTGTTCTATGGGGGGATCTAGACTGGGATCAGGATCTGAATGTGGTCAGAGCCCCAGAGTCCTGTTCCAGAGGCAGAGGACAGAGCTCTGCAGTCTCTCTTCACTCCCCTCCCTCAGCTCAATGGGCTCATGCCCTGGGGGCTCCTACTTACCTGCTCTGCCTGCTTCTGTTTCCTGGATTAGGGCTGGGGAAAGATGATGCTGCTTGCTGTGTGCCCTGAGGGCTGGGCTCCACGTGCTTGCTCTGGCAGAGGTCCCCCGCTGTTCCCCCACTTTGTGCCTGGTGCTCCCCGGGGTGCAGCTCAGGAGACTCCCCCGCTGCTGTGAGTTGAGACTCCCAGAGCCCTGGGCTGCCTCTAGGAGGCTGAAGTTCTTTTGCTCTGGCAGGCCACCCCTCTGGCAGGCTGCCTCTTCGATCCAGGGGAGCAGATCCTTTCAGCTCTTTTCCAGGTTACCTTGAGTAGGAGAACTGCCTCACTGGGTCCCTTTGTGGGTTCTGTCTCTCAAAAGTTTAGTTAGAGTCCTTAGCTGATGAGTTTTATCAGAGAGCTCCTAAGCCTGGATCCCTTCTTGTTGCTTCTTATGAATCACAAAAAAATTCTCTTAGTCATACACAGTGATAGGATATAAATGACTCCTGGTATTAACAGTCACGTTTTATCAAAGCATCTCTCTTGTAACAGAAGTGATCTTGGATCCAGTGTAGTTAGTGAGCTGGGCTTCTTGTAGACAAAGGGAAGGGGATCTAATTTCTGAACAACACTGTTTGGAAAAATTAGCAAATACAATGAAACAACAGATGATTCCACTGATCTGCTTCTAGAAATAATCAATTAGGAGGTGATTTTTGTGCAGTATATGGAAATGCAGGAAGAACTCTATTTCACAAACTCTTAGTAAGCAGAAAATATAGTAGAGGGTATAAAGCTCCTTCTCTCATGGTGCTTTTTGGTCACCTACCTATCTGCATAAAAAAATGAGAAAAGATTCACATGTACAAAACTATAGCATTTTTTTGTAGGGGCAAAGAATTGAAAGTTGAGAGAATGGAAGAACAAAACATTCATGTTATGATTGATATGTAGTACAATTGTTCTGTAAGAAACCATGAGTGGTTGGACTTTAGAGAAGCCTGGAAAGACTTGCCTCAACTGATGCTAAGTGAAGTGAGCAGAACCAAGGGAACACTGTATACATTAACAGCAAAATTGTGAGGCAGATCAAACATGATGGACACAGCTCCTGTCAACAGTTCAGTGATCAAAGACAACTCTGAGAGACTTGTATGGAAAATGACATCCACATTCAAAAAAATCAACCAAACAAAAATTACTATAGAGTGTAAATGCAGAGCAAAGAACAAATTTAAAAAAAATTTTCTAATTTTTTTTCTTTTATTATGTTCCCCCCCCTTATCTCTAATTCCTTTTTCACAACTTGAGTAGTATGGAAATATGTTAAATATTATTGTATATGTATAACTTTTTTTTTTTTTAGATTTTTCAAGGCAATGGGGTTAAGTGGCTTGCCCAAGGCCACATGGCTAGGTAATTACTAAGTGTCTGAGATAGGATTGGAACCCAGGTACTCCTGACTCCAAGGCCAGTGCTCTATCCACTGTGCCACCTAGCCGCCCTATGTATAACTTTTAGCAGATTGTTTGCTGCCATGGGGAAGGGGAAGGGAAGGGGAGGGTGGTAGAAAAATGGAACTCTTTATGAGTTCCAGATGAATGGATGGTGAAAACTACATTTGCATATAATTGGGAAAAAAATTTAAAAAAGAGGAAAAAAACAACAAAAGCTATGATCTAAGAATGAATGGAAATAGTGCAAAGGAAAAGTCAGTAAAAGAGTGTGAGAGATTAGAGGAGGAAAAGTTTTTTTTTTCTGAATGGATAGCGTAATAGTGCATAGGTAAGATTTCTTATGGGAGGTGATGCCTGGGCTGGGCCTTGAGGGAGAGGAATGATTTAAAGGTAGAGATGTAGATGAAATCCAAATCAAGCAGTATTAATGAGGAGAGGTGGGAAAAGACAGGTTAGGAGTCATTCTGGTTCTGACATGAGTGTGTGAAGGGAATATGACTGGACAAGACTAGAGAGGTAGGTTGGAGACAGAATGTGGATGGTCTTGAAAAGCAGACAGATTGAAAAAAATTGAACTTTGCTCAGAACAGTGGAGTGATCTGTGTGAGCTTCTGGAAGCAAAAACCTTTGTTTGGGGAGATGTCTAACATGTAGATGTTCAACCCAAGATATATATTCCCCTCTCTAAGAGGCAGAGGAGTAAACAAGGCCATATGTCTCACCATTCTCTGGAGGTCTCATAGCATAATACATATTTTCAACACAGAACCATGGAGCATTTGGATAATAGCTCTGCAAGGCCTACTTAGCACATGAAATGTTTGAGAAAGTGACTCTGAAACTGGAGTGTGCTGCTCATTGTACAGCAAGTGATGAAAACACTTTCCCCTGACTGCTGTTGTGGGGGCTATGCTGGCCCTGGGTAGTGTTTGTCTTGGAATGCAGAAGACTATATATATTAGAGTCTTCTTATGCATAGGCCATGCAGCCTGGAGAAAGGTACTAGAGGAATTAATCCTGGCCTCCTGCCTATTGACTGGATATATAAGCATCAATCAGTAAGTCTTTACTAAACACTTTGTGACTGCCCAGCTTTAGACCCAAACATAAATTTTCTTGGGGGGGGGGGGTGAGTGGGATGTCTCTTATAAAATCTCTCTGCCTTATGACCCTATTTGCAAACTTTAGGAATATAATATTCTGACTCATTTTGCTCTCCCCAAAAGGGTCTTCAGACCTCTGACTAGCAGAATGTCAGTTATAGGACAAGTTTTATTTAAGCTGTTGGAAAAACTCAGAAGTGGCTCATATTTAAGCTCTTTTTTTTTTATCAAGAAAATTCTCCTTTCTAGAAATCATCCATCATCCTTCTCTGATTTGATTCATCTTTTCTTGGAAAAAAAGAAATAGGCTTGATCTCTTCCCTTTGTTTCCATAAGGGTTTTTCTGTTGCTTCTAAAAGCACCTAAGTGCATATGGTTTTTTGTTATGCCAATCACTCTGAAATCCAAACAAAGTCTATGGGTTTGCTTTATCTGTTGTTTTTTCAAAGAAATCCATCTGGTGCCAGGTTCATGGTGTACATACTTTCTTGTAGGAGCTTATGGCAAAGCAGGTCTCTCTCAAGGTCAATATCGCAAATTCTTCTTGATTCCCTATTGTAGACTGAAGCAGATTCCTCCTCCAACAAGTATCCTGGGACTTATACTGGGATGAGGGGTGGGGTTTACCTTAACAAGGCAGGAAGGACTTGTTTGCATACCAGCAGTACCAGCATAAGAATACAGTTCTTTTCCATAGGGACCTTAACATACAGTTGGGGTGAGGACTCATACCAACAGCACTGCACAGCAAGTTGTGTAGTCAATGAAGGGAAGAACTTATGAAGGGATTCAAGAGAAGTGGAGTTCCTTGTGGAGTGGGGCTTCAGGGAAGATATTTTGGAGAGGAAGGATTTGAACTGGGTTTTAAAAATCGTACAAAATTCAGGGAAGTGGAGAGGAAAAGCAAGTTACAAGGGTATTTTAAATGGGTGGAATGACATTTAACAGTCATTCTCAAAGTGTCATCCAGGGATCCCTATGGGTTCCTGAGACCTTTTCAGGAAATCTGGAAGGTCAAAACAATTTTCATAATAATTCTAAGATGTTTTTAATTTTTAATATGGTAAATATTGATATAATCAATAAACAAAAGCCCTTTGGGGAATCCTCAATCATTTTTAAGAGTGTAAAGTGATCCTGAGACCAAACAGTTTGAGAACCACTAGCAAATAATAAAATAATAATAAATAACAATAATAAATTTCTAACAATTATATAAGGATTCAAGATTTATAAAACACTTTACAAATTTTGTCCTCACAACAATCCTATTAAATATTGTTATTTATATTTTACAGATGAGGACACTGAGATACAATTGGTTAAGTGACTTGCCCAGCTTCACCTAGTCTGAGGTAAAAGTGAGTCTGGGCAAAGCACATTGTGGGGGCAGTAAGTATATTAAACTTTACTGGGACAAGAGACTCATTTAAAAGAGTTGCTTGAAATAGAATCCTAGAACCATAAGGGATCTTAGAGATATCTATTTCCACTTCTTAACTTTACAGAGGAGAAACTGATGTCCAGAATGGGGAAGAGACTTGGCTAAGGTCTTATAGCCTTCTGATCCCATAACCCTGATGTTCAGCCCAGGGAATCTTTTCTGGTCTATCAAAGTAATGGCAAGTTTATGATTGGATTATGAAAGGCCTTGAATGGCACTTTAGATTGCTTCTGTAGGGAAAAGAAGATAGGGGCACAAAAATGATGACTTAGAAAGATGAATCTGGAATCAGCAGGATGACTTGTGGTAAAGACTGTGTTCATTATTGCATATCCTAACCTATCTGCTATAGAGATAACAGAAGGCATCATACTCCTCCCTGAGAAGCCCGAGAAGATAAGACACACAGAGGAAATAAATAGAGAATAAAAAAGGACTAGAATGAAGGGAGTTGAAATAGTCAGGGAAGGCTCCATGGAGAAGGTGGTAGGGACTTCAACTGGGTTCCATTTTGGTCCTTAAAAACTTTTCATGATTCCAGGTAAAATTTTTTAGGAATAACTTTCTTGTATCTGGTACTTTGATAAAGCAGGTGGTATTGTTATGTTCATTTCAACTGCCAGTTTCACAGGATCGTAGATTTTGGTCCAATAAGCAATTACTAAGGGTTTACTATTTTTAAGTTGTTGTACTCAGTGCTTTCAAAGACAAAAATAACAATAGCCCTGTCCTCAAACAGCTTTTATTCTAGCAGGGAAAGCATGAATGTGTTGATGTGGATGTGTTTCTTCATCTTGCTTTTTCCAATAGAGCTGTTGTGATTTGCTGACTGAACTTCTAGACGGAATTTCCTACAGGGATTAAGTTCCATATTCTATCGGATGCAAGAAAACCACCCTAACATTTCAAATGCTTAGACAGTCTGACTTGTTGGCATATTAACTATACACAAAATCAAGTTTGTGTTGAGAGGGAAAGGGCTGAGTGGCAAGATTCTCTCTGTATCTGCATCAACCTTTGGAAAGTTGTCAAAGATTCTTCGGGTCTTAGATTTGGGAAGAAGAGAATAACAAAACAGCCACATGAGCAATGTTTGCTTGTTTGGAGTTCCTCCATCCAGAATCATCATGAACTTCCAGAAAAAAGAAACTCACCCTTATGTGTATGCTCCCAGCACAGATCCTCAATGGCCAATCTTTCTCTCTCTCTGCCTCTGTCTGTCTGTCTCTGTTTCTCTATTTCTTTCTCTCTCCCTCTCCCTCTGTCTCTGCTCTTTGTTTCTGTCTCTGTCTCTCTCCTCCTAACATTTATTAAATGTCCTATCTCCTTGTTTTGAAGATATGGGGACTCAAGCAGATGGAAGGACACACAAAAGGATAGGAACAGAGGCTGTCCTAGAACCAAGTCTCTTGACTCATAAAATTAAGAACTATGGAATCTTGGCAGAGGAGAGGACAGCAGGGATCTTTCTAGCTCAGACATCCTATTTGGATTGGTTGAAGAAACTGGTGATGAGAAAAGGGATGAGAAAAGGAAGCCTCTGAAAAAATACTTCATAGTTTTCTTCCTTCTTTTTCCCACCCCTTCCCAAGTTTTCTCTTTTTTAGGTTAAACATCACCAATTACTTCAACCAGTCCTAATAGATGCCTGAGCAGAAAGATTTTTGTCCAAGCTACTTACTTAATAAATGAGGAAAGTGAGGTTTAGAAGACAATTTTTAGGGGTGGCTAGGTGGCGCAGTGGATAAAACACTGGCCCTGGAGTCAGGAGTACCTGGGTTCAAATCTGGTCTCAGATACTTAATAATTACCTAGCTGTGTGGCCTTGGGCAAACCACTTAACCCCATTTGCCTTGCAAAAAACCTAAAAAAAAAAGACAATTTCTGCTGTATCTGGAATGAACCCACTTCTCACCTCCCCTCTTGGAATCATCTGTAGTTTTCTTTGAAATAAAGTTCAGGTGTTTGTTACTTTCTACAGATGGACTTTCCTGATCTCCTTACCTCATCATTAAATTATTAATGCTGTCTTCCTCTTGAAATAATTTTGGATTATTTTGTATATGACTTATAAATTGAAAATGCAAATTCCTTCCCACAGTTGAGATGCAGTGTGGTGGTGGCTGTTTCTTCTTTGTACTTAAAGAGTACATTATAAAGTTGATGTCAAGGTGCAGTGTGTTTGAAACAGATTCTAGATTTGCACATCTCATTGTTTTTGTGCTATGATGATTCTGTTTTGTTCACATAGCTCTGTTTCATGTAGACATGTCATGCTGGGCAATTTTGTGCCAGTCAAGTCTCATTATTGATGCTGAAGTTCTTCAGTGATATGTTGAAGAATTTCTTTATATCATTTTTTCTGACTTCCATGAAAACACTTGCCTTGTGAGAATTCTCTGTAAAATAATCGATTAGGTAAATATACATATGACATTCAAACAACATGATTAACTCATTAGACAACACCTGAATGTTGGCTCAAGAAAGGACCTTTGTATCTAGTACTTTACCTTAACAGGTAATCTTCAGAATCCTTCCAAGACAATTCAAGTGGAAACAGTTCAGTTTTCTGCCTTGCCTTGGGTAGACTGTTCAGGTTTCATAGTATATAACAATAAGGTCAGCACAACAGCTCTGTAGACCTATAGTTTGGTAAGCAGCCTAATATCTCTCTCCTCCACATTTTCATTTGGAGCCTTGAAAAGATTGAGCTACCTCTGGCAATACATGTTTCAATCTTATACGCTATGTGTACATCCTTGGAAAATATACTGCCAAGATAAGCAAATTTATCCAGAGCATTCAGAATTCCTCCATTTGCTGTAACCAATGATTCTATATTTGGACCTCTGTTTTCTTGGTGCTGCTTGTCAAGTCACAGTCGGCACAGGTAGCAGAGAATCGATTCATACTTTGTTGTATCTCAGACTCAGAGACTGCATTGACTGCACAATCATATTTGAAGAAAAAGTCCTCCTTAATGGCCGATTCTTCACCTGGAAGATGCATATGTTATATTGAGCAATGAGAAAGATTTGGAGTCAGAAAGGCCTGAATAAGAATCTTGTTTCAGAAACTTACTAGCTGTGGAGCTATAGGTAAGTTCTTCAACTTTTCTAAGTCTTAGTTTCCTCCTCTGAAAATGGGGATAAATATAGCACTTGCCTTACAGAACTATTTTGAGGATCAAATGAGAAAATGGTTTAGCAAACCTTAATGCTCTATATAAATGTAATGAGGTCAAGGCAAAATATAAATGATTTCTCTTTCACATGACAGCCCATCAAATATTGAAGAGAGCTATCTTGTTCCCTCTAAATCGTCTTTTTTTTCCCCAGGCTATGCATTGATACTCCCTTCAGTATGTCCTCTTCTGATATGTTCTCTATATGTCACCCACCATCTTGGTTACCTTCTATTGGATTTCAGTTTTCCCTCTCTTTGGACTCTGTTTTTATAAGATAATAAGATCATAGATATAGAGTTGGAAGAGATATTAGAAACCATGTTGTCTAACTCTTCATTTTATAGATGAAGAAAAGGAGAATTGGACTTGCCTATGGCCATAGAGCTCGAATGTGGCAGATTTTAATTAAGTCTTCTAGACTCTATATTTGACACTATTCACTGTATCACATTGCCTTTTCTCCTCTGTAAATGAAGAGGGCTTGAACCAGATGACCTCTGGGGTTTCTTACATCTTTGATGTTCTAAAAATTTGTGATTCTATATCTCAGCCCTGGGGATAGCTAGCACAACTAGATTTCTGTTATCCCTTGTCTCAAGAGATTCTCTGAAACTTTATAGACATGAAAACCATTTTGCTTTTCTTTATTAACAGAAATGACAAAATTGGGAAGAAAGGAAGTCTTTGGCTCTCCAAAGAGTTATTATTGTTTTTGAGATTCCCTAAGTAGGACTGCTTCTCTTCTTCTCCCCCCCATTTGAATATTCTGAATGGAGCTGATTGTCTAAATTGAAGGTATTATGCTATAATGATCAGTATAATTAAACTCTTATCATGTGAATGAGATTGAAATGTGAGAACCCATTAGATAAGACTTTTAGAGTTTTTAAAATATGTTTTTGAATCAGATAGAAAGCTTCCTTTGATTTGAACCTTTGAAAGAGACCATATCTGAAAGCTTTAACAGTTACTGACTATGAAGTGAAACCATGGGTAATATCAGGGTACTGGGAATGTATGGACTTGGGGCTAGAGTTTAAGATCTGATTCTATCTGAAACGATGTGAATAGCACTGCTATGGATCTGGCTGCTTCTGGCCTTGTCAGACTGATTGAACAGCTTCTGATCTCATGTCATAATTCCTCTTAGTTTCTTGGCCAATTTTGGGATCCATTGCCATGTTATAGTGTGAATTTCAGGGCACATTTTATGACACATTTTATGTGGTTCCCACCTCAGCTCCAGGCAGCCTAGAGCGGCTCATGTATACTCCCAAGGAGATGAAAAATTCAGAAAAACTATTAATTCTTTAGCATGCTATCCATAGATACTGTAAAACTTTCCTTTCCTCAATACCCCAACTCTGTTCCCACATCTTCTTTCTTAGCAGATGACCTTGCTTTACTTTGCTGGGAAAATTGAAGACATAAGCTTTTTCATCTCCCCTACTTCTCATCTTAAAATTTCTCTTTTTAGGGGTGGCTAGGTGGCTCAGTGGATAAAGCACTGGCCCAGGAGTCAGGAGTACCTGGGTTCAAATCTGGTCTCAGACACTTAGTAATTGCCTAGCTGTGTGGCCTTGGGCAAGCCACTTAACCCCATTTGCCTTGCAAAAAAAATAAAAAATTCTCTTTTTTCATTCATTCTCTCCTCTTTGATTATAGAGCATAAATTAATTTATCATCTATTCTGCTACTGATAATCTTTAAGCTTATGCCATCAATCTCATCCCATTCCATCATCCAAAGAACCTATTATCTCTTCTCTTTTTCTCTCATTCTCAACTTTTCCCCTCTTCATTGACTACTTTCCATTTATTTAGCTCTCCCTTATTCTAAACACAGGCTTCTCTTCATTCATCTCTCTCTATCCAATCTCTCTCTCATATTCTGTTGAATTTCCAAATGGATAGTATGAACTTGCTGCTGTTTCTATTTATCACCACCTTGTTCTTCAACCTCTTATAAATCTGGTTTCCATCCCTATTCTCTCTCAAAGGTCACCAAAGATGATCTCACAATCATCAAATTCAATGAGCATTTCCTCAGTCTAATATTCCTCAAACTTTCTTTTATCATCATTAATTAACCTTTACACCTGAATCTTTCTCCTTTCTTGTCTTTACAGATAATGTTTGTTCCTGGTCCTCTCGTGCCAAAGATGGAAGGAATGCCAGAGGTCACCTGGTCCAAGTCCTTTACTAAAACAGAGGAGAAAAGATAGTGTGTCACATTATGTTGGTGTGGAGTCTGGAAGACTTAGTTAAAGTCTGCCACATTCCACCTCTATTACCCTGCAAATCAAATAATTTCCTTGGTTCATTCTCTTCTTCTCTTTGCTGAAATTTAGCTATCTCCTAAGACTCAGTCCTGGACCTCTTCCATTCTTACTCTCTTTTGTAATCTTGGTTTAATAATTCTTATTTAGATAACCTTTCTTCCTTGTCTCTTCCCTAAAGTTGAGAACAACATCTCTTATTACTTGCTGGTTATAGCTGAGTACAAAGAGGCCATGAGGACTTGAGGGAGGAGAGGCACTCTCAGAGGTTAGGATAACAATGGTTAATGAAGGCAAGGGGAGCTTTGTTCTGAATGATGTGTCCTCAATATTTATCCTTGTTGAATATCCTTTCCCTACAATGACTAAAGGAAATTTCCTTTTTTCTGTTTCTGAGTAACTTATGAGTGTCCTCATTTGGTTCCAATATAAGACCTAAACCAGGGGAGTTTGGTCTGAGTCTGTTTTAACCTACTGTTCCTTCAACTCTGGCTCCATTCTCCTCCCATCCCAAACTTAACCCTTTGGTCAAGTTCAACCCTACATCCATGACTTGATGTTGTGGCTTGCTTCAACTTGGGGCCCACAGCGATGACCTCCCTCCCAGAAGGGAGCTGAGAATAAGGAGTCAAGCCAATGCTGCCTTATGCCTCCAGCTCAAATTTATTACTGCTTAGCTTCTACATATATATACTGTTAGGTCTTCCAGGGTAGAACAATGAAAATGAGGGAATAGGGGTGTACAAGTGGTATACGTGCAGCATCTTGTATTACAGGATAGGGGGTATGTTGGGGGAGCTGGTAAAATACAGCTGTGTCCTGTGCCCTTGGGCCATGGGGTGGAATGACCAGCTCCCAAGGACTCCAGCACACCTTATCTCTCAGGGTGGCATGCCAGCTCCTGAGACTGTCCAGGTGGTAGGGACGTTAGAATAGTCTGTGTTCCCACAACTTGACTCCTTTGTTCCTTGTCCATCTCCTCTCATGTCTTGCTAAAATCCAACTCATCATCTTCCTTCTTCATTCATACTCAGGTGCTACTGAATGGATCCAGAGGACATCATGACCTGCTCAGTGGGCCCATTACAAGTTTATATCATCTATTCTTTTCTGGGTTCTCAGTTTAGCATTTACTCTTCCCTACTGGGTTTTCTATTCCATTGATCAAAGTAATTGTTCCCATTTTACTCTTTTCAAGTCATCCAGGTTACTTTTTCTTCTACCTTTCCAGTTGAGGAGCTTTCCTGATAAGGAAAGCCAGAGGAACATAGTGGATAGATTATTGGCCTTGGAATCCTGAAAACTTGAGTTCAAAGTCTTTTGAACCTGACTGATCTATTTTATTACTTAATACTTCAGTGTCCCTGGCAATACTCTAGGACTATGTTTTAGATAAATTGTTAATCTGAATCAGTACTGAAACTTCAGTACTGAAGTTTCTATCTATGTTTCTATCTCTCCCTTTGCCTTACTTATTCTAAGTCATTTTTTATCTTCACTTACAGTCCTTCCTCCCTTTAGTATTAGTCCAGATTATGGTTGAACCCTCCCCATCATGTTGGTAAAAATGAGGCAGTTCCTTCCTTAGAAACTTATGATCTGTATTTTTAGGGGGTGGTGATGGTTTCAGAATGGACCAAGAATTAATAGATGTTTAGCTTTTTGAAATATTAGTGTAAGTGGGATTCTGATAAATGATTTTGCTTATTTCTCTTCTCTCTGATTTAATGTCAGAGTCCAAACTAGAATTCAGGCCACCTCACTTCCATTATAGGGGCATCATATTATCACTAGGCCCAAGAAGGGATGTTATCTAGTTTAATCCTCTTGGATGAGACAACTAAATGGAAGAGAAGGGAAATGATTTGGCTAAGGTCTTCTACTTCTGCCATTACATCGCCCTCACTTTTTCAAGTCTCTGTCCTACCACATACACAACCACACACACACACACACACACACACACACACACACTCAAATATTCTCACATATATTTACATGTACACACATGCACACACACATTCACTCATGAATATCACCAAAAAAATGAAGTTTTCATATCTCCTAAGGGAGCTCAAGGTTTCAAGCGTGGAGACAAAATTTCCCATGATACCACCTGACCTCCACCAGTGTCTGCCTTGTAAGTTAGCCATGGACAGTATTTATCTGCTGCATAAAGCAATACTGATTTGTCAATGTCCATTTTGCTGAAGGATCAATAAGACCATTATGTTCCTGGAAAATGTGAAGCCCTAACTTATCTATTGCATGGATAGCAACTATCTTACTCTAAAACTCATCAATGGCTCTTTTCTATTCCTTTGTGTTTATTGTAGATTTGCCTGCACAGGAATTTCAGTTCCCATTATTCCTTTTCTATACACTGGGTAATAATTTATCATCATTGTATATTAAGGTAACTAACATTTATTAGGCACCTATTCATGTGCAAGGTATTATGTCGAGAATTAAAAGATTAAAAGAATACCTTTCCTACCTTTCAGAAGTTTGGCTTTGGAGATATAGCAAGCACACGTATGCACATATATATATATATATATATATATATATATATATATATATATATACACATATATACATACACACACAAATACTTGCAAAGTAATATAGAGAAATGTCAAAAGGGGGAGAGTAGTAAACAACTGAGGGGGCTCAGAAAAGGCTTTGGGTAAGAGAGGGTACCTGAACCACTGTTCTCTGAAGGAGGGATAGAGCTTCACAGTAGAGGAAAGGAGAGTCTAGATGTGGAAGAGCACTATGAGAAATCATGGAATCAAGAGATAGAATTTTAAACCTAAGGAACAGGGCCAGGAATGGAGAGGGCATTATAGCATGGTTTCTCTGGCCCCACTCTCTCAGGTCAGACCTATTCCAATTTCCTCCCTAATGGGTTTTCTGGTATTCTGAGAGGGTCATGGATTCTTTTCTCTCCTATTGGTTCAAGTCCCTATTTACCAGCCAAGTTTCCTCAATTCTTAACAGCTCAGTGACTAGGATCCTATTTCCATTTAGCTACTTAATTATCAGTTAGCTTTCATAAAGGAAAATTTATAAAGAATCTTCCTTAATACCCTAAGAGTTATATCCTCTCATATCACTTTAGTCTATGGAGAGAGGCAGATATTAAGGTTTACAAACAGCTTATTTTCTATGTATACCCAGTCCCATCAAGTTCAAACCCCAACTTCATATAGGTTGACATCCCTGGACCCTTGTTTTTTTGGGTTTTATTGAGCTGGCTGCAACATTTGCAACAACCCTCCTTCCCTGCCTTCCCTCCTCCCTCTCCTTCCTTCCTTCCTTCCTTCTTTCCTTCCTTCCTTCCTTCCTTCCTTCCTTCCTTCCTTCCTTCCTTCCTTCCTTCCTTCCTCCATTTCTTCCTTCCTTCCTTCCTTCCTTCCTTCCTTCCTTCCTTCCTTCCTTCCTTCCTTCCTTCCTTCCTTCCTCTTTCTTTTTTCCCCCTTGGAATTACAGTAGACAGATCTCTTGGAAGCAAAGAGCCTTGGGCAGTAGATGGCACTCTATAAAAGTCTGATCCAACCAAGTATTGGAGCTGAAACAAAATATTGCAAAACTTGCTCTGGAATTCCCTTGGTTTCAAAATTAAATTTTGAAAAATGATGATGAAGCATTTTAAAACTTTTTAATCTGGTAGTGATCTTTCAAAGCTTCAGTTTAAGAGGTGTTAGCAAAACGATGGGCTTTGTCATCAATCAGCTACCACTGCCACTCATCCTTTCATTGGCTCAGCAAGTGTTCCCAGAGGGTCTTGCAAAAGGTTGTCTTGCCCGTGCCAGCTCATTGATGACAGTGACCAATTCCTCCTTCTGTGTGTCCCAACTTTAATTGATAGGTAGCAGCTGCCTTTTGAAGGAACAGATTGATGAAGTGTTCTATAAAAAAGAGAATAAAGATATTTAAAGCCTTTAAGAGGAAAGGAATCACAACAGGGTTTAGTGACTAACTCAGAATGTTGTCAAGTGCTCTGTTTATTCTCTTCATTTTGAGGGACTTTTCTCCCTCCAACCCGGAGCGAAAAACTGGGTCATTTCTAATGCGGTTCCCATGCTACTGCAGAAGAGTGGAGGTCCCAAGCCTCACTGGCACTAACACTACACATACTTTTAGTAACAGTTGGTATTTTTCAATGCTTCCCTAGAAAATATTATTAGCACTTCTATTATCTTAGAGATGATACACCAGTTCAACTGAATTCCCCAATAAAATACAACAGCAGATTGCCACGGATAGACCCATGATTTTTATTGCAGCCAATTGATTATTTTACAAAGCTGAAAGAAGTCTTAAAAGGAAAAAGGAAGATGAGAAAAGGAAGATGAGTAGCTGTGTCTAAGCATTCTAAGTTTGCGGCAGAGCTCAAGGAGAATGATCCTTAAAGGAGAATGTTTCCTTTCTGCTGAGGCTGATAAGTAAGGATCATAGAGACAGGGATGAAAGGGGTCTTCAAGGATCATCTACTGAAAGGCATCAAGATCCAGGGGAACAAGTATCAACTCTGGGAGTCACAAGCTCTGAGTGTGAATCCCAATGGAACCCTTTTGTATGCACCATTGTGAGCTTGGTCAAAGCAGTCTGCTCCTGGGATCAAAGTGGTATAGGGGGAAAGCTTGTTGAATTCAAAATCAAAGGAGGTGGTCAAATCTTGTCTTTTATTCCTTGAGTGTGATCTTGGGCAAATCACCTTTTTTAGGCTTCGGCTTCCTCATTAAAATGAAGGAGTTGGATGAAACAGCCTCTAAGGTACCTTTGAACTCTATAATCTGTGATGGAATTTCATCCATCAGGTAAGGAGACTGAGACCCAGAAAGAGGGACTATCTTGGTCAAGGTTATGTGCTGACCTATCACATTGGATCTTTTGTCATTGTCTGCATAATTGGAACTATTGGCATCTTTAAAACTAAATGACAACACTTAAAAATTTTTCCTACATTCACATCTGAGGGTTAAGGACTCCTCTACTCAAACCATACAGTAAGAGGAAAAGACTAATCTCCCTTACTCTTCTGATCCCCTTTTAGAACATCCAAATGGACATGGAGTTTTAGACTTTTACTTTACCATTGCTTGTTTTGGGTACCAGAAATGGCATCTCTAGGCTTGGTATTACAGTTGACTTACATCAAAGCCTTTGAATGTAAGGGTCCAGGAACCCTTTAGTCCCACCGAGGCTTTAGACTTGAACTTGGTAGGACTAAGGCTTTGCAGCAACTGGGCTGAGCTAGGAACCCAATTCCTTCCTCTTCTTTTAGGTACTGAAGTGCTATTAAGGGGAGACTGTACCCCTGAGATACTGGGGAAAGTGTTTGTATGGTTGTTCTTGCTCTATCTTTGAAGTAAATGTCTCTTTGTAAAAGTTAATTTGATATTTTTTTAAATTTATTTTTATTAAAGATATTATTTGAGTTTTACAATTTTCCCCCCAATCTTGCCTCCCCCCCAATGGAAAAACACTCTGTCAGTCTTTACTTTGTTTCCATGTTGTACATTGATCCAAATTGGGTGTGATGAAAGAGAAATCATATCCTTAAAGAAGAGAAGAGAAGTCTAAGAGGTAACAAGATCAGACAATAAGATACCTGTTTTTTTCTAAGGGAATAGTCCTTGAACTTTGTTCAAACTCCACAGCTCCTTATCTGGATACAGATGGCACTCTCCTTTGCAGACAGCCCCAAATTGTTCCTGATTGTTGCCCTGATGGAATGAGCAAGTCCTTCAAGCTTGAACATCACTCCCATGTTGCTGTTAGGGTGTACAGTGTTTTTCTGGTTCTGCTCATCTCACTCAGCATCAGTTCATGCAAATCCCTCCAGGCTTCCCTGAAATCCCATCCCTCCTGGTTTCTAATAGAACAATAGTGTTCCATGACATACATATACCACAGTTTGCTAAGCCATTCCCCAATTGAAGGACATTTACTGGATTTCTAATTCTTTCCCACCACAAACAGGGCTGCTATAAATATTTTTGTACAAGTAATGTTTTTACCCTTTTTCCTCATCTCTTCAGGGTATAGACCCAGTAGTGGTATTGATGGGGCAAAGGGTATGCACATTTTTGTTGCCCTTTGAACATAGTTCCAAATAGCTCTCCAGAAGGGTTGGATGAGTTCACAGCTCCACCAACAGTGTAATAGTGTCCCAGATTTCCCACATTCCTTCCAACAATGATCATTATCCTTCCTGGTCATATTGGCCAATCTGAGAGGTGTGAGGTGGTACCTCAGAGAAGCTTTAATTTGCATTTCTCTAATAATTAATGATTTAGAGCATTTTTTCATATGGCTATGGATTACTTTGATTTCCTCATCTGTAAATTGCCTTTGCATATCCTTTGACCTTTTGTCAATTGGGGAATGGCCTTTTGTTTTAAAAATATGACTCAGTTCTCTGTATATTTTAGAAATGAGTCCTTTGTCAGAATCATTAGTTGTAAAGATTGCTTCCCAATTTACTACATTTCTTTTGATCTTGGTTACATTGGTTTTATCTGTGCAAAAACTTTAATTTAATGTAATCGAAATCATCTAATTGGTTTTTGGTGATGTTCTCCAACTCTTCCTTAGTCATAAACTGCTCCCCTTTCCATAAATCTGACAGATAGACTAGTCCTTGATCTTCTAATTTGCTTATAGTATTGTTTTTTATGTCTATGTCCTGTAACCATTTGGATCTTATCTTGGTAAAGGGTGTGAGGTGTTGGTCTAATCTAAGTTTCTTCCATACTAACTTCCAATTATCCCAGCAATTTTTATCAAAGCGGGAGTTTTTATCCCAATGGCCATACTCTTTGGGTTTATCAAACAGCAGATCACTATAATTATCTCCTGCTTTTACACCTAGTCTATTCCACTGGTCTACCACTCTATTTCTTAGCCAATACCAAACAGTTTTGATGACTGATGCTTTATAATATAATTTTAGATCAGGTAGGGCTAAGCCACCTTTTTTTACACTTTTTTTCATTAAGCTCCTGGCAGTTCTTGACTTTTTATTTCTCCATATGAATTTACTTACAATTTTTAAAAGTTAATTTAATATTAAGTGAAACTTGGTTGCTAGTCATCGGACCCCTAAAGTTGGGGGAAGATACTTGCTTGGGGTCTCCAGCCATTGGCAAAGAAGAGGGATTTCCCAAATCTCTCAGGTCATTGGAGAATCCTATAGGGGAGGGAAATAAAATGTAGCAGACCTAGACCTCAGACTGTGCATGTCACAACAGGATTCCTATACAATTGCTGGTTAATATTCAAAGATACTTTCATCATACCTCTAATTATTTCCATGAATCAGGAAGACCCAATTTCAAATCCAGCCTCAGACACTTACTAGTTGTATAACTTTGGACAAATCCCTTTACCTCTGTCTTAATCCATTAGAGAAGGAAATTGCAAACCATTCCAATATCTTTGCCAAGAAACCCATGGACTATAGGGTCATGAAGAGTCAGATATGATTGAATAGCAACACATGATGCATGGCTTACTTGATAGAGATGAATAAGAATGATGATCCCTTTCATTTGTTTATAAATGACTGTCACATTCACTATCTCTGTGGTATCACATAATAACCCTCTGAGGGGAGGGAGTAAGACAAGGAGTTGTTATCCCCTTTTCATAGATAAGGTCAGTGAGGAGATTTAGAAAGGGTGATTTTCTCAAGATTCCTGATGTTCTGGATACAACAACTGTCTTAAGTCATCTCAGACTCAGTTAACTCAATCTACTTGATTCCTCACAAAATACCCGGGGGGAGTAGGCAGCATATCATGCTATTCTATCTGGGTCTTCTTACTCTAGGCGTAGCATTGTGGTATTGGGCTGGAAAAATGTTTCACTCTGATTTTTTGTTGACTGACACTTCAGAATTCAATTTGAGGTGTTACTTCACAGTTCTTTGGAGGGATTGTTGGCAGAGCTCAGTTGAGTGCTTTCTCTACACTGCCATTTTGGCTCCACCCACTTATGATAGAAGTTAGTGCAAGGGAATGGAAGTAGAATTGAGACTTTGCCATAGGCCTAGTTGTGCCACCAAAGACAAGTCAGAATAATTTAAATAAAACTTTAAGATTTGTTATTGTACAGTTATTTTTCCAGGTATATCTGATTCTGTGACCCCATTTGGGATTTCCTTGGCAAAGATACTGGTGTATTTTGCCATTTCCTTCTCTATTCATTTAACAGATAATGAACTGAGGCAAACAGAATTAAGTGACTTGGCCAGGGTCACACAGTTACTAAGGGTCACAAGTCAGAGTTGAACTCAGGAAGAAGACATTTGCTCCTCACACTAACTCTGTGAGACAGGTGCTAGTATCATTTCCATTTTACAGATGAAGCACAGTTTCACACTAGTAAGTTTCTGAGGCAGGATGCAAATTCAAGTCTTCCTAATCCAAAATCCTCTATCTGTTGAGCTATCTGACTGCTAAGGATCATAGATTTAGTCCAGAGTCAAATCTCATTTTGTATGTTTTGGCTGCTTGAGAAATGCCTCATTGGTCCCAAGGTTCAACTCACTGAAGCTAGAGCTTATCTTCCTTTCTTCATTGCATTATGACATGTTCACCATGACTCCTCCCAAGGAAGCTTCAATCCACAGACTCAGAATATTTCCCAGGGATTTTAAAAGATGGAGAAGAGATGGGGATAAGGAACAGGAATAAACTGTTAGGAAATTTCCCCATAGGACTTTGACTTCTATGTGAAGTTCTTAAACCCAGTCTCTCCTGGACCCAGTTGGTTTAGTAGAGAGAGTTAGACTTGAAGTCAGGAAGATCTGAGTTTGAATCTTGTCTCCAACACTTTCTAACTGTGTGACCATTGGTAAATCACTTAAATTATTTGTGTCTCAGTTTTCTTATCTGTAAAATAAGGCTGTAAAATAGTGCCTGCCTCGTAGTATATAAGGCAGGTAGATGGTACAGTGACTAGAGCACCAGGTCTGAAATCAGGAAGATTTGAGTTCAAATCTGGCCTCAGATATTTACTAGCTATGTGACCTGGGAAGTCACTTAATTCTTATTTGCCTTAGTTCCTCATCTGTAAAAAGGGAACACAATGGAGAATGAAATGGTAAACCTCTTCAGTATCTTTGCCAAGAAGCAACATCTTACAGGTGAGGACAAATGAAGTAACATGTGTATGAAGTATTTTACAAACTTTTAAATGCATATAAATTCAAATTATTATTATTATTTATTATTATTCAGCATGAGGGAACTTATAGGGTCATAAGCTAGGTGGGGTCCTTCTATTTTTATTTCTTTGATTCCAAATTCCAGGACCAGAATACTAGTGTACCTCCAATGCTAAGGAGGAGAATTTGCCACTTTGGAACTGAATGTAAGGAAATAAAATAGAAGGGATGAATTATTCTGGAATTTTTTCTGTTGGTTGCAGTTGCTGATTGGGTTTGAGGGAACACAAAAAATTTCTGGGATAAGGGTGGATGTCAGGGTCTTATTGCTGACTTTGATATAATTTGGCAAATCACAAAGGTTGTATTGTGACACATGCTTAATCACAAATCTCTTCTCTATTCTCTGTGACCAGGCAGGACACCATAGACAGTTGGAACACAAGAGTTCTTGTGAGAAAACACAGCATAAAGAAACATCAATCATAGAGAAAAGTCACTTAGGAACATCAGAAAAATATAAGGATGCAAAATCCCTTCTGATCCTCTTGTTTTCTAAAAGATAACTAACTCCAGAGTCAGAGACTCTGTTCAAATCCATTTTTTTCTTTATGTAACCTTGGGCAAGTCACTTGATCTCCTTGGGCTTCAGCTCCCTCATCTGTGAAGTGGTGATGGGGGAAACATTTGATTAGATGTCCTTTGAGATCTCTTTCAACTCTGGGTTGGTGACCTTTAAGGACCACCAGCTCTGTGGCTTTGGCATGTTTGGATTAGTGTTCAAAAGTCAATAGGGAAGGAGGTCCTGCTTTTCTCTGAAATCATGTTAGCTTCAGGCAGCTCTAATATGAAAGAGGATTGGTATCCTTCTGAAGTCTATTGACAGCATCTGCTACCTTCTCACCCTGACAGCTTGACTACTTTTTACCTTTCTCATTTTGGTAATGTAGACCAGTGGTTCTCAAACTTTTTGGTCTTAGCATCCCTAATACTCTTAAAAATAATTGAGGCTCCTAAAGACTTTTTCTTTGTATGAATTATTTCTATAGATATTTACTGCCTTAGAAATTAAAGTAGATAAACTTTAAAATATTTATTAATTTTTAAAAAACACTAACAAATAACATTTTCAATTTAAAATAATTATACTTTTCCAAAACAAAAATAAGGAGAAGAGTGTCATTGTCTATTTTTGCAAATCTCTTTAATATCTAGCTTAATATAAGACAGTTAGATTCTCATATATGCTTCAGCACCCAGGCTGATGCTGTTTTGGTGGAAGTAAATGAAGGAAATCTGGCCTAATATAATCATGTCATGGAGGAGTGTTTCAATAGGCAAATGATATCTTAATATTTTTATGCCGTTGTTTTCATTGACCTCATAAGACCCCATGAAAGAGTCTCAGGGACTTCCATGAGAACTGCTACAGAAAAAATATCATTAGAATTCAGATCATTTTGGAGCCCTGGAATGATGAAATTTAGCTCATTTGAAACTGAGTGGACCTGATACAAGGAGAGGACTGCAGCTTAGTGAGTTGGTGTTTTCTGATGCAGTCAGCACATGGAAAAAAGAAGGAAGTCATGGAGGGATCCCTTTCCTCTCTAACCAATATGCTTTTGAACCTTGATGATGCTTAAAAAGCATCAGTGATAGGGAATTCTCTACCTCTCAAGATAGCCCACTGTATTTCTCTTTATTATTGTTCAGTCATTCTGATTCTTCATGACCCTATTTGGGGCTTTCTTGAGAAATGGTTTGTCACTTCTTTCTCTAGCTCACTCCGAAGATGAGAAAACTGAGGCAAAGTTTAAATGACTTATCCAGGGTCATACAGCTAAGAAGTATCTGAAGTAGCATTTGAATTCGAGATTGGTACTCTATCCACTGTGCCACTTAGGTGTCACTTCCATTTCTTGGTTCCCCTCAAATTATACCACTTGGCTCTCTTTCATCTTAGCACAACCTCTCATTTTAGCCACCACTTTACATCTATTTCCCCTACTCTATTACATCTTCCTGATTTTGAACCTTTCCCCAACTCACTTATCATTTGGCATTCATTTTACTTTACTGGACTTTGGCTAATAGAATTTATACAGTGTTTTAAGATTTGCAAAACACTTTATAAATATTTTTTCATTTTATACTTTCAACAACCCTGGGAGGTAGGTACTATTATTATCTCCATTTTAAAGTTGACAATACTGAGGTAGAAATGTTAAATGGCTTGTCTAAGGTCACTCAACTAGTCTGTGTCTGAGACTGGGCTCCAACTCAGGACTTCTTACCTTCAGGTTTAGTACCTTTCTGATCCCACTACACCACCCAGATTCTTCACAACAGCCACTGCAGAAAGACCAAGAACACAGTTTGAAGGGCAGTGTCATTGGTCTGACCTGAGAGAAAATAGGACATGTTGTCCTGAGCAGAGACCTGTAGAGATGGGTTTGGTGAGGTTACTTGGGGTCCTGGTTCTCTGCCTCTTCTCTGGAGGCTATCTTATAAAAAAGGAAGTGAATTCCAATGAAGAAAAATAGCTAGAGTGAGCTGTGAGAGAAATTTAGAGTGAAGAATTGGGGGGATGAGAAAAGTATGTTTTCTGGAGAATTGAGGAAAGGAGTTGGTCATATGGGAGGAGGATTGGGAAGAAAATAGGGTGGAACAGGGAGAAAGTAATGGAGGAAGTCAAGGAAGGAAGAACTGAGGTGGGGGAAAAGGGCCAGGGGAAATGAATGAGGAGGGAAATCAGGAGAGAAACTAGGAGAAGGGGCAGGGAAGAAGGAAGAAGAAGAGGAAAGAGGCAGTGGGTTTGCCATCTTCAAGTTTAGCCTGGGTGACCACTTTCTGGGATATAGTAGAGGGCTTTTATCTTCATCTGAGGACTGAACAACAACAAAAGGACTGAGGTCCCAAATCTGAGATCCTATGATTATTCAACATATTGATGTAGTCCAGGGAAAGGGCATCTATAATCTACTGCTATGTAAAGCCTAGCTGACACTATCAGATTTAAAGAGGTCATAGTCATCATCAGAGTCATAACTAGGACAGAGTGACTGAGGATTTCCCCCAGGGTGCCAACATTTTAGAGCATGTTGATAGCACTTGATGTCCTTCAGCAGTGGAGAGACAAATGAGTTTTATACCTAGTTAACAAGAACAGTTGGTTAAAATAGGAAGCTATGAGTAGGTCAGCCTGTGACTGCATCCCAAGTGAACTCTTTCCTGGCCTGCCCCTATTCCCCCCTTCCCTGATCTTATATAGATCAGCAGCATCTTATCTTCCTTTCTTACCTCATGCACCAGGTACAAACACTGTTTTCTATTCCTTTGGTCATCATATTGTAGAGGAACTCAGGAGGTTATTTCATCTACAGTTTTTTTTAGTTTTTTGCAAGGCAAATGGGGTTAAGTGGCTTGCCCAAGGCCACACAGCTAAGTAATTATTAAGTGTCTGAGACGGGATTTGAACCCAGCTACTCCTGACTCCAAGGCTGGTGCTTTATCCACTATGCCATCTAGCTGCCCCTCATCTACAATTTTTAAGGGTCTCTATAACCAGAAACATTTCTGACCCAGAATTCCAATTTCTTCTTAATCCAAAGTCTTAAGACAGAAGCCAAGATATTTGGATTGAAACACTAGTGAGTCTACAAGTACCATAGAAAGAATTTTGATCCTCTAGAATCCTCACAGTGGTCCATGAATAGTGCCCAGAAACTAATTAGAACATATGCCTTAGTCCAAGAAAGGTATCATTTGCTAACCCAGGAAGGATGAGCTCATTCATATACAGAATTATGGCCCACGTAATGTGGCAAATAACTTTGGGGAACCTGCCAGAATGAACTAGTCCCTGAGCTGAATGAGAACTGCTTAATCTAAAGAGATGAAGGTTTTTTGAGAGTAGAACTGGGCTTTAGTTAGCTCTAGCTCTTTGGAGAAGGTCTAAAGAGAAGTTATCATGGGATAAGTCCAAAATGACTTAACTGTAATGCTTTAGGTAGAGAATGAAGGAAGAGGAATTATTGAGGGAGAAATTTAATGAAGAAGGAGGTTAGGAATCTGGATGGGGTCAGGTCTTGTGCACCAATCCATTTTGGTATTGGTGTTGTTTTCTGGGTTAGGAAGAAAAGGCAGTAAGTTCTTAATTATCTAATATAAATGAAATTACTGAAGAGAAATGGAATAAAAAATGCCATCAGAGACATGTATGATCTGAAGAGAAGGCTAGCTCTGGAAGTAAGAGTAGATGATAGCCAATGGTTGACTCTTGTGCTCATGGGTATCCTTATGAGATCAAATTTGAGAAAGATTTCCAGTATGTGGGGTGGACTTGCCTTGCTAAGGCATACTTATAAGAAGGTATAGATAAGATTTGGACAGGTTGAATGGTTATGGATGGACTTTGATCCTGTAAAGCAGTATTACAATCAATGAGCTAAGAAATTCAGTTTGAGTATGATTTGCACTATGGCAGCCAGAAAGACCTGGTTGTATGATTCTAGGCAAGTCATTTAACCTTTGCATGCTTTATTTTAAACTGCACATCAGGATCCCTGCAGGTCATATATAAACTTAGAAAACCACAGATTAACATTGTCTATATCCTTTTGTAGTTAAACTTATTTTAAAAATATTTCCCAATTATATTTTATATCTAGTTTCTGAGTACCTGTGGCCAGTAATTGGGTATATTTGACATCTCTACTCTAGGAAACTCTCTAAGATGGAGAAGGGACTGATTTGTATCAATAGAAGAAATTTCCTCAGCAGGGAGTTTCATATATCAGTGAAATCACAAGTCCAGTCACTTTCTTCCTTCTGTCCTATCCCCTTCCTCACACTGATTTCTATTCTTTTCCTGGTACCTCCAGGGACTGGATGGTGACTGCCCAACAGTTTAATTGATGAGGGATACTACATGTACCTGGAGAATTGCCTCATTGAATTTTCATCCCCAACACCTCCAAAGTCCCTTCAGCTGCCAAATTTTTGAGCCATAATAATACTGCAGAATTACCTCTCTTGTGTTGGTTTTGCAATTTCTCTAGCATGTTAATTCTACAAAATGAAGCATAATGCAAGGAGAAATATCTTTGAGAAAATAGGCTCTGTGTCAAATGCAGTTTTATATGCTTCAAATGAAATGAGACTTTACAAAACAAAAGCAGATTTTGGGAAACCGGTGGGAGGAGAGTATGAGAGAAGGATTAAAAGCATCTTAGGAATTCTTTTGGGGGCTAGAAGAACCTTAATTTAGCCTCCTCTTCCCCATTTTGCCCAATGGGAGTTGGAAGTGTTTGGATAAAGTTACATGCCTTACAAAGCATGTGAAGATTGGGATATCTTCTAACAAATTATACCAATAAGTTATATGTCCTTCAGAGGAGGAGTTTGGAAGCATGGAGCTGGTATTATATCCAGATTCCCTCTGACTTATCCAGAAAGTCTCTGTAGCCCAATGGGGTTCTTATGCTAGCTAAGGAATCCTGTGAGTTATCCTTTCTGTTTCCTATGTACTTCCCTTAGGCTTTGTGGGGAACATCTGAGAGAATGACTCAGACAAGGAGAGTGGGTGTTCACACCTTCATCTATGTACTCACCTCTTCCCTCTCTCCTCATCTGGACTCAGACTTAAAACAAAAGAAATTTATATGATAATTTTGTTGTATATTTGAAAGGAATAGCAAGTTTTACATAATACATTTGCAGTTTCATGTACTTTTAAAAAATTGTACTATGTTAAAGAAATGTGTGTTTTATTCCATAAATTAAAAATAAAATTTAATAATTAAAAAAAGAAAGGAAGCAATCAAGAAATAAGAGTTCACCATGTACTGGTCAGAGATTAAGGTCTCTCTAATCTTAACTAGCCCTGTCCTCAAATACAAAACTATATTCTGTTGCTAAGTCAGACTCAAAGACTTTTCAGTTTGGTTGGAGCTCATGTTCTGTCAGACCTCATGTCCTGCCAGAAAAGCCTTTGGGGGAAAGGGAAGGAAATTATGTGCCAGGATAAGCCCTTTACTGTGCTAAGCCCTTTACAAATATTATCTCATTTTATTTTTACAACTCTAGGAGAAAGGGTTATATCTCCATTTAGCTCCATTCAATTTAATTTAATTTAGATTATCTCCATTTAATAGCTGAGGGAACAGAGCTAAGCAGAGGTTAAGTGATTAGCCCAGGGTATTACAGCTAGTAATTGCCTGAAGCTGGATTTGAATTTGGATCTTCTGACTCTAGGTCCAGGTCTCTATTGATTGTGCTGCTTCACTTTGGTCTCACTTTCTCCAGAAGCCTAGCTAGCTTGATGATCTCAGTTTCTTGCTACCTTTATTTCCTGCCACCATAAGACAACTTTCTATGAGGAGGATTGGGAAGAAAATAGGGTGGAACAGGGAGAAAGTAATGGAGGAAGTCAAGGAATAAGCTCAGTGAAGATAGGGATTGTAGCTTTTTTAACCTTCATTTTTTTTTTCAACAGCTCCCAACACAAGAACAGGTAACCAGTAAGTTTACATTTACAACATACAGACAAACATATATGGACTTAACATGTAATTTGTTAGAAGATACCCCAATCTTCACATCAGAGCTGGGTGCTTTGTAAGGGAGTCACTTTATCCAAACACTTCCAACTCCCATTGGGTAAAATGGGGAAGAGGAGGCTAAATTAAGGTTCCTCTAGTCCCCAAAAGAATCCTTAATAAATAAACTATGTGGGGGCGGCTAGGTGGCATAGTGGATAAAGCACTGGCCCTGGGGTCAGGAGTACCTGGGTTCAAATCCGGTCTCAGATACTTAATAATTACCTAGCTGTGTGGCCTTGAGCAAGCCACTTAACTCCTTTTGCCTTGCAAAAAACCTAAAAAAATTACTTGCAATAAACTATGTGTATGAGCTAAAAGGGTACTCAGATTATTTGGTCTTAATTTACAGTTGAGGAAACTGAGTACAAGTTGAACAAGCTGTCCAAATTCTTATTTGGATTAAGTGATAGAATGAGTGTCATTCCCTAGGTCCCCATATTCATTTAAACCCCAAGAAGTATTAATTAGTGTGACTCTCAGGCACTCAGTAAGAAGAAAGGTTACTAGATCTTCATCCTATCAGATCATACAAGTATAAGACAGACCCTTGCACTGGGCATATTTATCTGAAGTTGACCTGGAAGCTCAGGGTGGGGTGAGGTGGGTGAGGTCTTAGACACTGAGTAAAGGTGCATTTTGTCCAGGTCCTGGTCTCTTTGGGGTTGACTCATTGCTCTGTAGACTCTGTGAATTGTCTACTTCAGAATGAGCTGGAAGCTTTCTGAGCTGAGATCTCATGGGATGATAAGGAAGCAGGTCTGTTCTCATTGCAGTTTTAAAGTGGGCCCGTAAAAACCTCTTATGAGTTCAGGTTTCAATTACATGGATAGAATGTAGAAGTTGATGATATTCTATGAAAATTCAATAAACCTTGAAAACAACATCAGGGCTGATATCTGTGATTTAAAACAATGGATACCAAGAAATTGTTTCTCATTTATCTTTACTGCTGAGTTTGTGGCACCAAAGAGGCTTCATTAGGAGGTGTTGGCTTTTTATTTTTTTTGAAAGGAAAAAAAATTACTTCATCCATCTCAATCGATGATGGATTCTGGAGGAGGCTGACAATTCTGTTTAAAACAACCTAGGAAAAACAACAGCTATTCTTCTATTCTTTTCCAGTTTGGGATGCATCAACAGGAGATGTAAAATCATCTCACAGCAGGAGACAATGAGATTTACAAATCTAATTCTATTAGAAAAATGTTCATTTTTGTTTTATTATGTAGTTTGCTAAGCAACGTCTTCCCAAAATGGAGGATTCATTATAATAAATAGAAAGTGTAGTTTCAACCACTGGCTAAATTGTTTCCTGGGCCCTGTCTCTGGAGCATCTCTGGGGAACTCTTAAAGACTGAACCCTTTCCTGGTAGAATGTCAGTGATTGAAACTACCCTTAGGTTACAGTTTAGGGATTTTTCACTTCTCTTCTTCCTCTCCTTCAGCCTCAGAATTCAGTTCAATACAGCATCATAGTGGAGGACCTGCTATGTACAAGGTAGCTGACAGAATTCAAATCAATCAATTCAAAAGTGATTTACTAAATAGCTATAATTTGTCAGACATTTTACAGGGCCCTGAGGATTCAAACACAAGTGTGAAATTCCTTTTCTCAAGTTTATTTTCTATTGAGGGTGGGATTGGGGATATAATAAAAATAAGCAATTATAGAGCAATTTCAGGAAGGAGAAAGAAATAATGACTTGCAGTATCAGAAAAGTCTTCTTGAAGGAGAAGGCACTTAAGCTGAGTTTTGAAGGAGGATAGGATCCTAAGGGGGCAGAGGTGAGGAGGGAGAGCATTTCAGGCAAGGGGACAGACAGCAAGGCATAGGGGCAAGAGAGCTAACTAAATTCAGAGAATAGCAAGTAGGCAGATTGCCTGAAATGTCATGTGTGAAGGGAAGCAAAGTGTAATAAAACTGGAAAGATAGGCTGAAGCAAGATTACAAATTCCATTCATTCAATTCAATTCTCTAAGTCTTTATTGAATACTGATATGTTCCAGACAGTGGGATACGTGTTGGCTATTCAAAGACAAAAATGAAAGCCTCTGCCCTCAAAGAACTTAGCCTTTTATAAACTTTAAAGTCACATATAAATCAAACCGCTAGGAGGTGCAGGAGATGGAGCCTTGTATGTGGAGTTAAGAAAACAAGAATACCTGGGTTTAGCTCTTACTTCAGATCCTGACTATGTGATCCTGGCTGAGTCACTTAATTTCTACCTCAGTTTCCTCATCTTTAAAGTGGGGATAATAATAGCATTTACTCCATAGGGTTATTGTGAGGATCAAATGTAAAAGTAATTGTATAACACTTCAAAGAATAACTGGTGGTACATAAATATTAGTTATTAGCTGTTTTTATTGTTATTATTAAATATCAGTTATCTCCTAAACATTTTATTTCTTCCTGCTAGATCCCAGGGTTCTTCACAAAGTGGATGCTTAATATAGGTTTGAAAATATGAATGAATTCTATTTTCCATCCTGATGGGGGAAAGAGCAGGAGGTTACATCTGCTGACACTTGCTCATGGTCCCAAGTTAGAAATTGTTTCAGGAAAGAAGTTTTAAGTGATGACATAGAGGGTAGTTTGGAGTGGGGTGCCCTAGCAAGGAGCTTTATACAGGTTCTGGAACAGAGAATGCTGCTAGGGATGCTGCAGGGTGGACTGGGTTGGAATTGGGCAGTACCACCTCAGCTAGGGAGAGGGAGAGGAACATGGAAAATCACCCAAGCTGCTGTGGAAAGAGAGTTGGGACTGTGGAGCACCACTGCATTTGCTAGAAGTGGAGAATCCTGCTGGGGTTTCCAACAAAGCTTCTTGGGGTAGAATACTTCAGAGAATACTGAAGGGTTTACATTTAACCTCTTAGAGAGAATCAGGATCAGGATGAGGAATTGGCATCAGGAATATCAAGTATCCCTCTGGAGCTGGACTGGAAGCTTGGACTGATGGGGACCATGTAGGGACTTGACGAGGATTGTGGGAGACCCCCAGGTCTGAGGGTTAAGTATGGGACTGTCAGTGGCATCAGGAGCTTATTAGAGTCTCAATCATAAATTGGTGAATAACTCCCAAAGCACGGGCAAGATCAACCAATCAACTCACATCCCTTAAGCTAAGTGGGAGACTGCACTTGTCCTCTCCCTACCTCTCAGTGAAACTGAGAATCCAAATGTCCAAGAAGGGGGATGTGGGCTGGAGCTAGGAAGATGAAATTGTGAAAGTGGATCTATGTGCATGCTGGGGTCTGCCCAAGATTCCCAGGGCTTTGCCTGTAATAACTTTGGCACTCTCCAGGGAGACCAACTTCAGGTGGTAATGAGTCTCAGGTGATGTCTAGCCTGCTTGTGACAAGAATTTCTTTATCTTCTAATGTACAATCCATAGGATACCACTGATCCTTCACATATTTATGGAATTTGTGCATGACCATTCATTGAACATCATGCTTAGGGCTTATTCTCAGCACAGAGTTAGTGAAACTAATTAACCTTTCCCACTCTCTGCTCCTGGCTCCATCAAAAGATGAACCAATGAACCATCAGGAAGCTACCTAGCCAACCTGATGTGTTAGAAGATTGTTCATAGTGGACTGCTATTGTGAATCTTTACATAAGCCTTGTGACATTATTGGGCCTAAGTTTACACATCTGTGAAATGATATGGTTAGACTACATTACCTCTAAGCAATTTTGCAGCTTCAGATCCATGGATGACTCTGCAATTCCATGATTCTTCTCTCCTGTAGACCTTTAAACTTGAGGGAAAGAAGTAATTATGATAACAATGGAAAGAAGATAGTTTGAGTGTATAAACCACACACATACACACACACACATATACACACACACACATACACACACACACACACACACACACACATATATATCATGGGAATGATTGTATGGAGGTAGCCGCATGTATGGTGGATTTTTTTGGGGGGAGAAAGATGGCAAATAGACTTGCTTGACTCCTACTCTAATGATCATGATCTCATGGTCTCATGTCTTAGGGGAGGGTTCAAACAACCACATTTGAAGGATCTTTGACAGGTTACAAGAAACTTTGGCTCTTTGTAGGTAATGAGGAGTCACTGAAGGGTTGAATTAGAGAAAGTGTGGTATGAAGATGGATGGATAGGAAAGGGAGAAACTATAGACAGGGAGACCAGGAGGAGGCTGTTAAAAACTGTCCATCCTTAGAGGGATAATGATCTAAATTAGGGTAGTGGTGCCAGTAGGAATAGGAATGGAAGGGATATATTGAAGGGAAGAGTGCCCAAGGAGTTGGTGAGTGATTATATGAGAGGTGGCATTCCCAATGACACTTCAGTTCCAGGCTAATTGGTTCCATTCTTAGAAATGCAAGCCTGGAGCAGGAATTTATTTATTGGGAAAAAAATGATAGAGATAACTTTAGATATTTGTTTCTTTTTTGGGTGGGGTCCATATCTGTGACTTAATGGATACAGTTTTCAACGAGGAAATTCCTTTACCAAATGCAGATTGAAAATGATTTTTTTTCTTTTGACAACTTGTATTCTTAGAGAATTATTTGAAGGTACTGAGAGGTTAAGTGACTGGCAGATGCCACTTAGATGGTATCTGTCAAGTGCATAATTCAAGGCATCCTGTTTGAGGTTTGCTCCCTATGCATTCTGCCACACTTTCTCTCAGGTTTATTTACCATTTCTCATCATGGGAAAGAAATGATCATGAGTTCTCAAAGGCTATAACAACCGAATATAGAGTGTGATTGATTCAACCAAACTGGAAAATCTGAGCTGACCTGGATTCAGACTGTCATCTGAGACATAGCCTAGCTAAGTCTGGAGAGATATTATCACAATGTAAAGTGAGTATGTTGTCACAAATCAATTCAACTAGAACTTTATTTTGTTGGAGACTAATGCAAGTGTGCAGGAGATATGTCATTCTGGGAAAGGGATAGAAATTTTAAGAAGGAAAGGAATGTAAGGCAAATTGAATCATAGAATTAGGAACAGGGGAGTAGTATGACATCTGAGTGGTCAGGCTTTGAGTACGTGAACTACAGAAGCTGGAAGAGCCTGCCATTGAATATGTAGAGGCTTTGAAAAGTCGAAGGGGATTGGAGGCAGAGTTATGAATGATAGGAATTATTCCATTAATTCCAGTTCACAGGTGGGAGCCTAGATTTGGGAAAAATTTGTCCTTTGGGGATAAGGACATTGAGAATGTCTTTGGGGGGAAAGTTGTTGAGAATGCTTCTAATTTTGTTTCCCTTTCTGTGTCAAACAAATATCTTAAAAGATTCAGTATTGTTGTTTACTCAGATTTCTATTAGCAAGGTAATCATTGAATATCTAAACCTGAGTTGGTTTTTGAGATACTCAATTTGACGTTGTGGAGTCTAATGCCATTCAGACAACACCTATATGAAAATACACCTGCAAATATGAACTCAAGTCTGGGAGAAGTTTGTGCTGACTGGTACAAATAGAACAAGCTGTAACCTTGGTGATAAGATTTCTTTTTGTCACTTGAAAACTATCAGCTAAAGGAAGGACTTTTTGTTAACTCTAATAGAGAGATATTCAGACTGAGAAAATCAATGATCCTTTGACTAGGTAAGTTGAGGGAACAGTGAGGGAACACAAGGAAAAAATATCCAGTAGGTAGTAAGGGATATGAATCTGGAGTTCAGAAGAGAGGTCTAGTATGGTCTATGAATTAGTGAGCCAACAGCAGAGTGGTAATAATTGAAATAATTGAGCATGGAAGAGATTTGGGATTTGAAGAGAACAGAGGACTTGTGACTTGATTGAAGTACATTGACCAAATCAGGGAGGAGATGTAGTCAATCCTTTCAGCCATTCACTCAGACCAAGGAACTTTACTGTTCATTCAGACCAGAATCATGGGTTCTTGTATAAATTGTTCCAGGAGGAGGCAAGGGTTAGTGAAATTGTTTGTGGAATTAATTTCTTGTTTGTTGATCAGTTATTTTAGTCATGTCTGACTCTCCATGATCTGCGTCAAGTATGAAGTATGGAGTTTCCTATCTGGGATGGTTTGTGGGGGAGCAGAGAAGATGGGGAGAGATAACAGCTGTCTTCAAATACATGGAAGTCTGTCAGGTGGAAGATTTGATATGATCATAGAACTATAATTGGGAGGGATGTCAGAGACTACCTAATTCAACCCCCTCATTTTATAAATGGAACAGCTGAGGCCCACAAAAGATAAATGACTTACTTAAAGTCATACAAGCATAAATATCAGATATGAAATTTGAACTCAGGTCTTCTGCCTCTTGGTGATGGAACTCTAGAATCAGGAGGACTTGAATTCAATTCTGACCTCAGATACTCATTAGCTGTGTGACTCTGGACAATTTATTTAACCCTGTTTGCCTCAGTCTCCTCATCTGCAAAATGAACTGAAGAAGGAAATGGCAAAGTCCTCCAGTGTCTTTGCCAAGAAAACTCCAAATGGGTTTATGAAGAGTTGGACTAAAATGATTTAAGAGAAGCAACAAATTTCTGTTTCTAGAGCTTGAATTCTGAAGCAGAAATCATTTCCCAGGTATGAATTAGACTAAAAACTAGTCAACATTTATATAGTGCCTTAAGATCTGCAAAGTGCTTGACATATTTCATTTGCTCCTCTTAACTAGCCTATGAGATAAATTCCATTTTACAGATGAAGGAGACTGAGAGAGATTAAATAATTAAGTGCTTGAGACAAAATTTGAAAAAATTCCTCAACAAGTCTGATGGTCTGTCTATTGCATCCCCCCACCCCCGCCCAAGACTGCTGAAACCCCTTTCAACTCTAAAATTCTGTTGATTTGGTAAGAGTATTTTGCACATAGTCAGAATAATGTTTCTTGCTTTGTAATGAATTTGAGTTCATCCATCTATTATTGAGCCTCTGAATTTGAAAAACTGAGTCTCATATAGTTTGAGATATTTGCTGCCTGAATTTAAAAAAGCATGAATGACTGGCCATGTTACTGGCTTATTTGCCCCCTACTCAAATCCCTTTTCCCAAATCTTTGTGGACAAAAATCACAGACCACAGGGTCCTTAGAAGCAGGGAGGGTCCCTAATCCCCAGAATCATCTTTCAGATGAGACTGATTAGGAGGGAGTCAGGGCTATTAACCTCTCTTCTTATTAGCTCACACCCCTAGAATGCCAGGAGGAAGGAGCCTTGAAAGACAACATCAAATTAGTTTCAGTGACATCTCATTTTTTGCCAAATGGGTTATGTTGGTTTTTATTAAATTTTGTTACTTTCAATTATTGGTTTGGTGGGTTTATGTTTTAAAACTAATTGAACCACTTTCCTCCCCACCTCCCCAGTGGAAAATGATATCATCTGTTAGTGCAGAAATATCAGAGAAAATATTTTATTTTTAAGAAATATGCTTCTCCTACAAGGGTCTCTGGGAATTAAAGAAGATTGAATTGATTGTATTTGAATCAAGGTGAGTAAGTTATTTCCCACTGTGAATAAAGAATTATTTGTTTAATATTTTAAATTCCCTACATATGGGCTGGTGTCCAGTTGTGCCTGAACAAAGTATTTCCAAATCCTTGTAGGAAACTCTTTGTTATTTTCTTTCTGCCTGATACAGATGCCTAAGGAAAGTTTTCTAGTGAACTTTGGGAAAGTCTTTCTAGGCTTCTGGGTGGGGAATAGGACCTTTTGACAGTTGAGAAAATTACTTTGTTTTGAAAGAATCGAAGACTTCCCTTACAACTTCAGCCTTCTCCTCTTTCATTCTCTTCATCCCCTCAACAGGATTACTGGACTGGAAAACTGACTGTGGTTATAGAATTTGATGGTGGAACAGTTACTGAAGTTGAATTTTTCATCAGGGTCTTTCAGAGGTTAGTAAAAAGAGAATTTGTCAGGGGCTGCTGTCATTTATTGGATCAAACTCTGGATATAGGTGGAGACCCAAATATCAGTTTTGTATGCTCACTGAGATTCTTTGTATAGCTGTTTTTTCTTTTTTTCTTTTCTTTTTCATTTCCTCTTTTTTCTTCTCCCTCCCTCCCTCCCTCCCTCCCTCCCTCCCTCCCTCCCTTCCTTCCTTCCTTCCTTCCTTCCTTCCTTCCTTCCTTTTCTTCCCATTGCCTAGAATTCATTCTACATAGGTCCAACACCAGCATATGATCAGTTCATATTGGATGTTGAGCCAAAATGAATAGTCATGAGTCACTGAAGAGTTAACAAAAGAATTTATTAACTTAGCCCTCTAAATGCAAGGATATGTAACAAGAACACAGTAACACTGAAACTAATTTGATGTTGTCTTTCAAGGCTTCTTCCTCCTAGCATTCTAGGGGTCAGAGTTAATAAGAAGAGAGGTTAATAGTCCCCACTCCCTCCTAATCAGTCTCATCTGAAAGATGATTCTGGGGATTAGGGACCCTCCCTGCTTCCAAGGACACTGTGGTCTGTGAAGCTAGCAGGTGGGGTAGAAGGTGGGAGTGGGGAATCTTATCTTCATATAGAAATATGGCCGTTTAAATGGGTAGGGTGAAGTGACATCTACAAATCAGAGGGCTCTGGCTCCACACTGGATGATACCATTCATGCCCCTAGATGACCAGGAAGCTCCATCAGCACAGCTGTAGATCTCAGAAAGAGGTGTCAAGGGAAACAGTTTGGATCTTCCTCCTTCCCTTCTATCAAATTATTGCTTTGCTGTCTTTCCCCAACTCATGATGAGGTAAATGAAAGGGGGGGGAAACACAGATATTCTTCCTATCCCAACAGGCAGGGATTTCCTAAACCAAAGCTTACCTTTGCTTCTTCCTCATCTTCCCAAAGCCTGGGTGAAAACTCCAAGTGTGGCTATTTCAGGTCACTTACTCAAAACAAAACAGAGTCTAAGAATATTTTCACTAGTTTAAAGTGAGACCTGCTTGTATTCATAAACAAGAATATGTAAAATCAGAATAGTAAAGCAAGATGTCCAGAGCTTAGGAAGGTAAAAGGTTTGTTCATATTAGTTATCTCAGGACAACAGTGCTATTTAACCCAGATATCTTTTCATTTTCTCTCTTTCTTCTTTTGAAAAGCCATTCAATTCAACTAACATTTATAAAGCAGACAGATTTAATACTAGTCCTGCTCTGAAGGACTTTGCTATCTAATGTAGGAAGGACAAGTAGCAGAATAACTGACAAAAAGGAGAGCCTGATAAGTGCAAAGGGGTAAAATATTAGGAAAGCCTAGAGGAGGGGCAGATCCCATTCAGGGAGTTAGACAAAGATTCCTGGAGAAGGTGACTTTTGAATTGTGCCTTGAAAGTAGGGAAAGATGTTAACACATAGAAGTAGAAAGAAAACTCCTTCAATCAATCAATCAATGAATTAACCATTTATTATATTGTTCTATTATAAATTACATTTATTATATGCTCACTATATCCCAAATAATATGTTAAATTTTAAGGATGTTCATCCTTCCTATTGTCTTTCTGACAAATCCTTCCAAAGGTCAAGATAAAGAGCTTATATTCTTTTTTTTGCAAGGCAATGTGTTTAAGTGACTTGTCCAAAGTCACACAGCTAGGTAATTGTTAAGTGTCTGAGGTGGATTTGAACTCAGGTCCTCCTGACTCCAGGGCTGGTGCTCTATCCACAGTACCACCTAGCTAGCTGCCCCCCCCCCCCCCCGCCAAGGAGCTTATATTCTAATAGGGAAGACAATGTACATAATTCAGTATACATTCAAAACAAATACAGAATAGATGGAAGATAGCCCTAAAAGGGATGGCACATTCCAATCACAGAGAATAATATGAGACAAAGAAGAAAAATGCAGGATGAAACAAAAGATAGAGTCCACACAGTGCATTTGAAATATAGAATAAATGAAAAGTAATACAAAGAAAGGGATAGGTACATTTGGGTCAGCTTGTCTAGGTCCTGTAATGTCAGTGTCAGGATGACATCCATCTTCTCCCCAGTTTGATAGCTCTTTTCTTCTCCATTTTTCTTTCTCTTTTAGCTGTAGGACATATTTTAATCTCTTGACTTCTTTCATACCCAAGGGGTATCAATGCTACTGATCCAGGGCAGGAAGACTGGAAAAAGAATACTAATATTTGGATCTCATTTATCAAGTCTTTGAAATATATTTATCTATACTATCTTATACCATAATTCCAAACACTGACTTCTCTGTCTTATCCTTTATGCCATGACTTAGTTACCAAAATTATTGTTTTCCAGATATCTTTTTTCCAGTAGTTGGAGGGTCTTTTAAAACTTAGTCACTAATCGTTGAATTAAAAAAAAAATCTATCACTCAATTGGTGTCTGGAATGTTAAGAGCTTGCTCAGCCAGATAGGTCTTCCAAGGTTGGAGGGTATTATTTATCAAAGAAAGTGTCTGTCTTCCAGACTTTGCATGTTAAAGGATTATCTGTAAGCCAAAAAGTTATAAAGAACATAAGGCTAAGACATCAAACTTGTCATTATTTTATTAAAGTTTAAAATTTAATAAGAAATTTATGGATGATAATGTAATTCTAAATATGTTGCTTGGTTTATTGCTGATGCAGCACCAATGACCCAGAGCCTCCTTCTTCTCCTTACTAGCCAAAGTAATAGAAATAGAAACCTTTAAAGGTGTTCAGAGAATTCACCCCTGGAGCTTGACTACTGAATTCCTTTAAAGTCCTACAATAAGCACGATCCTGTTTTAGATAATTTGATGGGCCTTGAAGGACCTTAAATGGCTCCAAGGAGCTCTTCCAACATCTATTCATCATCAAGGTAACAAATAAATGAGGTATAATGCTGACCTTCAAGGAGTTGAAGATACATTTGCACAAAAGATACAGTAGCTTAAAGTATTAGAACTTAAAACTTAAAAAAAAATTTTTTTATTAAAGATATTTGAGTTTTACAACTCCCCCCATCTTACTCCCCCCTCCCCCGCCACGGAAAGCAATCTGTCAGTCTTTACTTTGTTTCCTGTTGTACACTGATCCAAATTGAGTGTGATGAGAGGGAAATCATATCCTTAAGGAAGAGACAAGAAGTCTAAGAAGTAACAAGATCAGACAATAAGATACCTGTTTTTTTCTAAGGGAATAGTCCTTGAACTTTGTTCAAACTCCACAGCTCCTTATCTGGATACAGATGGCACTCTCCTTTGCAGACAGCCCCAAAATTGTTCCTGATTGTTGCACTGATGGAATGAGTGAGTCCTTCAAGGTTGAACATCACCCCCATGTTGCTGTTAGGGTATACAGTGTTTTCTGGTTCTGCTCATCTCACTCAGCATCAGTTGCAAATCCCTCCAGACTTCCCTGAAATCCCGTCCCTCCTGGTTTCTAATAGAGCAATAGTGTTCCATGACATACATATACCACAGTTTGCTAAGCCATTCCCCAATTGAAGGACATTTACTGGATTTCCAATTCTTTGCCACCACAAACAGGGCTGCTATAAATATTTTTGTACGAGTGATGTTTTTACCCTTTTTTCATCATCTCTTCAGGGTGTAGACCCAGTAGTGGTATTGCTGGGTCAAAGGGTATGCTTATTTTTGTTGCCCTTTGGGTGTAAGAACTTAAAACTTTTAAACTCTTAGAATATAAAGCTGCACTAAGACTTTTAGGACACTTTGTATAATACAAATCAATTATAACTGCATAAATGCAATATAAAGTTATGAGATTATACAAGGGAAGAGATAATTGTATCTGGATGAGTGAGGCAAGAAAGGATCTGTGGAGTTGGTAGCATTTGAGTTCATGCATAAGGGTTGAACAGAATCTCAGTAGATGGAGATGAATAAACAAAAAAGCATGGAGTAGGAAAATTAGGAGTATTTTGGAAGATGATGATTAGTCATTTCCCCCTTTAAATCTCTTTTCCAGACTAATCATATGGAATTCCTTCAATAATTTTTCTCCCTTGCTTCAACCACTGACATCCAACCCAAATATCTGATCAGCTTCAGGCAGAATGAACTCTCCTTTTTTAAGTAGACCGTTCCCTTTCCCCATCATTTTGCACATTTCCAATTTAACTGCACTACAGAATACAGCTTCAAAACAAGTCAGCAAGAATGCCAGCTGTCCAACTCAACAGTCATGCTCTAAGATCATTTTCATGGACATAAAATAATTTCATTTTATTACACAGAAAAGTGAAAAGTAGTCTGTGAGTTTTTTCCCTAACCCAGAAGTTTTTTGCCTTCTGTGGGAATGATTTTGTGGCATTTCCCAAGAAAACCTGTCATTTTTGGGGAGCCAAAACCTACACTACATTTTTATAGATACATAATGCTCATATAACAGGCTTAATGTCAAGTTCAGTATTATAAGGTCTGGTAGATGGAGTGTTAGTCTTGAGGTCAGCAAGATCAAACTGAGTTAAATTCTCACTCTTGATATATATACTAGCTATGTGACCCTAGCCAGGGAAGTCACTTAACCCTCTGAGTCTCAGTTTCTTTATCTGTAAAATAGGGAGAATAATACCTCCTATCTCATAAAATATTTATTAAATCAAAATATTTCTCAGTTAAGATGAGTTATGCAAAGCATTTTGTTAAGTGAGTGATTATTATAAAGCATTTATGAGTGATTATTACTTTTTTATTTTTTTGTTTGTAGTGAAGACATAGTGCTTTTGTTGAATTTTTGTTGTTATTGTTTTCATTGTTGACATTTAAGTTGTCCTAGAATTCAGTTTGCACTCCCTGTTGTATTTTGCCTCAGGAACAAACTTGAATGAGGATAAATACAAAATCCAACACATGGACTAAAATAACTAACTAACTAACTAAATAAATAAACAAACAAATAAGCCAAACTACACAAGGCAGTGTGGCAAAATGGAAAGGACTTTGATCTTGGAGTCAGAGGTCCCAGTTTTCCTCCATTGTAAAAGGAATGTGTTGGGCTATATGGCATCTCTTCCAGCACCAGTTCTTTGATCTGATGATCATAGATGTCAGACATAACTATTATGTGAAAAGAAGCTAGTGGTCTTAAATGATCTAAGACTGAATGATAGTTAATACTATAACATGACAACCAAAACAGAATTCTTTTGCTGTTCAGTTGTGTCTAAATCTTCATGACTCCATTTGAGTTTTCTTGGCAAAGATGTTGGAGTCATTTGCTATTTCTTTCTCTAGCTCATTTTACAGATGAGGAATTAGGCAAATAGAGTTACGTGACTTGCCCAGGATCACACAGCCAATAAGTGTCTGAGACCAGATTTGGAGTCACTGTGATGAGTTTTCTTGACTCCAGATCCAGCACTCTATCTACTTTACCACCTAGCTGCAGATCTAGGATGCAAGGTGAAAAAGATCACAATTCCATTGGACGTTAGCTTAGTCAGACCATATTTCTAATATTTTGTTCAGTTCTGGGTGTCATAACATAAATATTATGTTGTCCAGCTGAAATTCAGTCAAAGATGGGTATTAGGGATTGTTGTGTGTGTGGGAGCACTATAAACTATCTTCATCAGGTGTCCTTGAGCACCAGAGTCTTATCTTACTAAGTGCAATGGGAATGGGAGTGGATTAGAGACTGGAAAGGTATTTAAGCACTGGTGTTTTGGTAAATAAGCTGAACACTTGGAGATCTTTGATGGAGTACTCGTCTCCTTTGTCATCCTTGTCTCCCACCCCTCCAATGCTTGCCTGGGGAAGATTGAGGGAGTCCAGGAAAGTGACTCAATATATAAGAGTCTGGAAAAGGGACTCAACAGAGGGTGTACCAGAATAGCAAGGGGACTGTACACCTCTGTAAACCTGGAAAGTGATGGGGCTGAATAAAATACCCAATTATTGGCTCAAATGCTTCTACTGTGAAGCAGGGTACAGGGTAACATTGCTAGCAAAGCATTTTATTAGCTTCTTCTTAGACACAAACAAGTCTGATCCCACAATTCTTAATTGAAGGCATTATATATCTTCTCATTAGATATAAGAATACCAGTGATTCCTCCAAAATATAAGCCAGTTGTATATTTATGTATCTTCTTACCATGTTAATAGATTGTATGTATCACGCATACAAAAACCTGCAAATACTTCCAATAAAACAATATATTGGTTGATGAACAGAAAGGATGTGCCAAAAAAGTATGAAAGGTGCAAAGAACAACCTTAATCCATCAATCAAAAGCCTTTATTAAATGCATTTTGTGTACCAAGAAAGTACTAATCACTGAGAATACTAAGCCAGAAATAAGGCAGTCACTACCGTCCTGGAGCTATTATTCAAATAAGGGATATATAAAATGAATGCACAGCAATTTTTTCTCTCTCTTTCTCTCTCTCTCCCCTCCTCCTCCTCCTCCTCCTTCTCCCTCCCTCTCTCTTCCTCTCCTATCTCTCCTTGGTTTTAAAGCCTTCTTGAAAAATTTCATTAGATCACAAGCATAAATACATGTATAATGTTACTTTCTTCCCATCCTCCCTCCCTCCCTTCCTTCCTTCCAACTCCCTGCCTCCCTTCTTTCTTCCCTTCCTCCCCTTTTTGCCTCCATTTATCCCTCCCTCCCTCCCTTCTTCCTTCCTCCCTTCCTTCTTTCTTCCCTTTTTGCCTCCCTTCCTCCCTCCTTCCCTCCCTCCCTCCCTCCCTCCCTTCCTTCCTTCCTTCCTTCCTTCCTTCCTTCCTTCCTTCCTTCCTTCCTTCCTTCCTTCCTTCCTTCCTTCCTTCCTTCCTCCCTCCCTTCCTTCCTTCCTTCCTCCCTCCCTTTCTTTTTTCTTTCTTCCTTCCCTCCCTCCTTCATTCCTCCCCCCCCTTTTACTTTCCTTCCTCTCCTTTTGCTCCTCCCCACCAACTTTCCAGCTGGTTGGGTCCATAGTGATCTGTGGGATCACTTTCCATTACTGGAAACTCAGATGAATTAAATATAAATTATTATAATACAATAATGAGAACAGTAATGAGAACAGCTTGCATTTTTGCAAAGAATACAGTTTCCAATTGTTATCTCATTTGATAATCACAGCAGTTCTGGAGGTAGGTGCTATTGCTACCCCCATTTTAAAGAAGGAAAAAAATGAGACAGGTCTCAGAGTGAAGGTCACAGAGTTAAATCCCAGTTTTGAGACCAAACCTTAACTCAGCACTTCCTGACTTAATGTCTAGTGTCTATTCACTGCAGTACTGAACTGCCTCAATCTAATCAATAAAATGTGTTTCACTCTTTTCAGTTCAAAGACTTTCCTAAGTACACACTGACAACTTTTTGGATTCCACTCTGTTAGAGAAATAAAAAAGGAGAGTTAAGAACCACAACATAAAATGGTTGTCAAATGCAACTCAAAAGTTTTGTTTTTAATGTTTCAACAATGCATGTCCACCCCTACATTGTATCTTTGTGACTTTTCTCAAGATGTAATTAACAAACTGTTTAATTTGACAGAAATAGAGATGTTTTTCTGGTATCTCTAAATTCCTATAGTAAAGAGAAAGGATACTTTAGTGGTAAGGACTTTTCATTTGTGGCTAAATCACTTTGGATTAATCTTAAGTTGCGTTGTCATGTTGTTCCCTTTCCCTGTTTTTCCTCCCTCTCCCCTACTTCCTCCTCCCCACCAACTTTCCATCTGGTTGGATCCATTCATAGTGATTTGTGGGATGGTTTCACACTGAGACAAACCATTACCAGAAACTCAAAAAAAAAAAAAGCGACCAAACAAACCCCAACCCAACCAATGAAAACAACAAAAAACACCTCAATCCCCAGATCCTTTTATGCCCCTCTATCACTTTTATGTCAAAGCCCGGAGATGTGGGAAGTTTATTTAAATTGGATTTTTCTAAGTTATGGATGAGTCACTGATCTAATGATCAGAAATTTGCTTTAAAGAGAGAGATATGTACAGGTTCTTCTTTTATTTTTTGCCAGAGGTTGATTTTTACAAAAGAAGAAAGGTCTGCTCAGCTCAGCATAGTATGATGGATGGACCACTGGCTTTTGGAATCAGAGAACCTAGTTTCAAATTGTGATTCTGATGCTTGTTATCACTTTGAACTTGGTCAGTTCTCTTAAAGACTCTAGGCCTCACTTTTCTCTTTCTGGACTGGATGATCTCTAAGCTCCTCTGAACTCCCGAGTTATGATCCTATAAACTGAAGAAGGGAGAAGAGAATTTTCTGTCTTAAATCTTTTTTTCATATTTTTTAATTTTAATTTTATTTTGAATTTTTTACAGTTTTCTCCTAATCTTGCTTCCCTCCCCCCCACCCCCCATGGAAGGCAGTCTTTTAGTCTCTACATTGTTTCCATGGTATACATTGATCTAAGTTGAATATGATGAGTGCAAAATCATATCCTTAAAGAAGAAAAATTGTGTATTGTGCCTGATTGTTGTACTAATGGAATGAGTAAGTACATCAAAGTTAGTCATCACCCACATGTTGCTGCTAGGGTGCACAGTGTTCCTCTGGTTCTGCTCATTTCGCTCAGCATCAGTCCATGCAAATCTTTCCAGCTTCCCTGAATTCCCATCCCTTCTAACAGAACAATAGTGTTTCATCACATACATATACCACATTTTGATAAGCCATTCCCCAATTGAAGGGCATTTACATTAGTTTCCAATTTTTTGCAACCACAAACAGAGCTGCTATGAATCTTTTTGTACAAGTGTTTTATTATACAATACTAAAATATTCTTGTTTAAGGGTAAGCATAATACTCCCATCTCCTCAAAATATAAACCCTCATGAGAAATAAAGCAAAGAGGAAAAAAATGTGTTTTAGTCTGTGTTCTGATACCATCAGTTTTGTCTCAGGTGGATCATATTCTTTATGATAAGTCCATCATAAAAGTTACTTCCACATTTTTTCACTTTTGCTGTTGCTTATTTTAATTCCCTCCATCCATTCCTCCCCACTACCATATATTATATTTTCTCTCTCCTTTCACTCTGTCCCTCTTCTAAAATGTGCTGTAGGGTAGCTGAGTAGCACAGCAGACTGATCACTGATCGGGGCCAAGGGGCCCCAAGACCACATACTACCCCTGAGACCCCACAACCATGTGGTCCCAGACAGGCCACCTGATCCCAGCCCCTTGAAAGAAGTAAAAAAGAAAATGTGTTATATCTGACTATTCTCTCCTATAATCTTCCCTCTCCTCTATCACCTACATCTCCCCCTTCCCCCTTCCCCCTTCTTTCCTTTTTACTCTGGATGTCTATGCCCTATTGAGTGTGTATGCTGTTTCCTCTCTGAGCATTTCTGATGAGTGTGAAGGTTCCCTCATTCCACCTTGCCTTCCTCCCCTTCCATATTATTGCAAAAGCTCATTGTAACAAAATATATATCTTTTATACAAAATATAATAGCCTTTTCCACCTCTGCTTTCTCTTACTCTCAGTGCATTTCCCTTTTTGCTATTGACTCCATTTTTCCAATATATTATATCTTCAAATTCAGCTCCTCCTGTGCTTCATCTATAAAGGTTCCTTCTACCTGCTTTATTAAATGAGGAGTTTCATGTGAGTATTATCAATACCATTTTTTCTATGCAGGAGTACATGCATGAAGTTTATCATCATTAAGTCCCTCATATTTTACCCTTCTCCTCCACTTTCTATGCTTCACCTGAGTCCTACATTTGAAGGTCAAACTTTCTGTTCAGCTCTGGTTGTTTCAACAGGAACATTTGAAATTCCCCTGGTTCATTGAAAGTCCACCTTTCCCCTAGAAGAGGATGTTGATTGATTCTCATTGATTCTCAGTTTCATTCCAAGCTCTTTTGTCTTCCAGAATATTATATTCCAAGCCCTATGGGCCCTTGGTGTAGTTGCTGCTAAGTCCTGTGTGATCCTGACTGCAGTTACATGATATTTGAATTGTATCCTTCTGGCTGCTTGGAATATTTTCTCTTTGACTTGGGAGTTTTGGAACTTGACTAAAATATTCCTGTTTTTTTTTTTAATCTATTTTCAGGAGAGATTGGTAGATTCTCTCAATTTCTGTTTTGCCCTTTGCTTCTAGGATATCAGGGCAATTTTGCTGTAGGATTTTTTTTTTTAAGATTTTTCAAGGTAATGTGGTTAAGTGGCTTGCCCAAGGCCACATGGCTAGCTAATTATTAAATGTGTGAGGTTGGATTTGAACCCAGGTACTCCTGACTACAAGGCCGGTGCTCTATCCACTGAGCCACCTAGCTGCCCCAGGATTTCTTTAAAAATGAGGTTAAGGCTCTTTTCCTGATCATAACTTTCAGGTATCCCAATAATTTTTAAATTATCTTTCTTTAATCTGTTTTCCAGATCAGTTGTTTTTTCATTGAGATATTTCACATTTTCTTCTACTTTTTCATTCTTTTGGTGTTAAAGTATTGTGTCTTGACTTCTTGTAAAGTCATCACATTTCTTTAACTCCATTCTACATCTGAAGGATTTGTTTCCCTCATAGAGCGTTCTTATCTCCTTTTCCACCTGGTCAATTCTGCTTTTTAAAGCATTCTTCTCCTCAATAACTTTTTGAACTATTTTAGCCATTTGACCCATGCTGGTTTTTAACATGTTATTTCCTTCAGCATTTTTTGGATCTTCTTGACTAAGCTGCTGACTTCTTTTCATGTTTTTGCCTGCATCTCTCTCATTTCTTTTACCAATTTTTCTTCTATCCCCATTATTTGATTTTTTTTAGTTTTTGCTAGGCATTGGGGTTAAGTGGCTTGCCCAAGGCCACACAGCTAGATAATTATTAAGTGTCTGAGGACGGATTTGAACTCAGGTACTCCTTACTCCAGGGCCGGTGCTCTAGCCACTGTGCCACCTAGTCACCCTCCCTTATTTGATTTTCAAAAGCTTTTTTAAGCTCTGTCATAGCCTGAGCCCAACTTTCATTTTTTCATTGAGTTTTTAGATGCAGGAGTTTGTATTTCCTCATCTTCATATTGAGTATTTTGATCTTTCTTGGGATCATAGACAAAGAATTTCTCAATGGTGTTCCTCTTTTTTCTCTATTTACTCATTTCTCCAGCCTGTGCCTGGTTTTTGGATACTTCCTGAGCTTTTGAGTACTATTGGAACACCCACTTTGGGTTTTTTTTGGGTGGGACCTTTATTCCTCTGAGGGCATATGCTTTCTTTTTTTTTTTTTAGGTTTTTGCAAGGCAAATGGGGTTAAGTGGCTTGCCCAAGGCCACACAGCTAGGTAATTATTAAGTGTCTGAGACCGGATTTGAACCCAGGTACTCCTGACTCCAGGGCCGGTGCTTTATCCACTATGCCACCTAGCTGCCCCGGCATATGCTTTCTTGCCTGTGCTTTGTTATGTAGAGGACCACAGGCACTCCCCTCTGCCCTGGAGCTGTGAGGAGGAGCCCTGCTATCTTAGTATGGAAGGCCAAACTGCAACCTGGATCTAAGTGTGGGCAAACTGCAGAGTCCTGCCCCAGGGAGAGCAGAGAGATTTCTGTAGTATCCCCTGACCCCCTTACCATCTGTAGCCTGTGTTCTGGAGGTTCTGGCTGGTTTCCCCTGATTCTCCTTTGCAAGTTCTGTAGCTGCTGCTACTCACTCCACACTCATTCTGGTATAGTGGAGTTCTCTCATGGCCCCTTCAAGCTGTTGCTGGTGATCCCTGGGCTGGACTAGGCTGTGCTGTGGCCAGGGCTTTTTTCCAACCTCTGGTCCTGGTGAAACACACCTTTCCCACAGAACTTCTGAGTTATCTTGGACTGGGAAACTATCACTCAGTCTTTCTGTGGGTCCTGCCCCTCTAAATTTTGGCTAGAGTCATAATTTGTTGGCTTTTGGAATTTTAGGGGAAAGGAGCTGGGAAATGCTGCCTTCATGCTGCCATCTTGGCTCTGCCCCCCATCTTAAATCTTAAAAGTCTCTTTAGAGTCTTTCAGTATTTCTGGCATTTACATGGAATAATCTTTTCCTTTGAAGAAATATATATATATATATATATATATATATATATATATATATATATATATATATATACAGACATTTAGTATCAGGACAGAGTTGTTTCTGTTCTGATATTCACTGCATCCTGATAGTCATATATAAACATATTGTGCTTTGGGGTCACCTATTGTGCTGGAAGAACCTGTCTCCAATAATTAGAAGACCCAAGTTCATTCATTCAGTAGATAATTAGATGGACAGAAGACTATAGGGAGAGGCACAATGTTAGAGAAGTGATATCCAAGCTTTTCATATAAAAGGATAAGACAAAGATGCAGATAACTATAACACACATTCATACTTGACAAATAGCCTGTTTGGTAAAGACAAAATGGTCTATAGTTATCATTGTTCTATTATAACCTTAATAGATATGTGAGATCTAAAGGCAAAACTTTAGTTCTGGCTCTCATATATAAACTTAAGTCACTCTCTGAGTTTTAGTTTCCTCATTTGTAAAATGAAGATAATATTGACCCCACATCTTTCACAGGGCTATAGTTTTGTATTTTTTATTTTTTAATCAAGGAGAATGATTTTCAGATAGAGTCTATATTAAGGGTATGTTCAAGGCTAGATTCAAGTTCCAGGCTAGATTCAAACAAAATAGTTCCTACTCTCAAGGAGTTTATATTCTAATGAAAGAATACAATAGTTAAGATGTAACTGGAAGCAGAAAATAGAAGTTAGCAACAAAGATTAGTTAAGCTGTTATTGACATTCTTTGAAAAACTGTGGATGGGAGTATTGTCAATAAGATCAATAAGAGTCAACAGTGTGCTGTGGCAGGCAAAAAATCCTAATTGATCTTGCGTTCCATTAAAAGAGGCAAACTTTCAGGATGAAGGAGGTGATAGTCCTTCTTTATTCTTCTCTAATCATACCACATTCAGGTTATCATGGATACTTCTGTATATCACAGTTAAAGAAAGATATATACGAACTCACAGTAATTCATAGGATGACAACTAGAGTGGTGAAGAGCCTTGAGTCCAAGTTATTTTAAGATAGGATGAATAACCTGAGGTTGCTTAACCTGAAGAAGATAAGACTCAGGGTGGGAATCAGGCAAAATAACCATCTTCAGATATTTGAAGAGTTGTCATAAGACGTGAGGATTCTGTCCGATTTAGTCTCAGAGGTCAAAATCAGGAACAATGAGAAGTTGCAAAGAGACAAATTTGGACTTGAATTCCTAATTATTAGAACTGTCTAGAAATGAAATAGGCTGCTTTGAGGGGTGGTAGAAATGTTGCTGGCAGCATTCAAATAAAGTTCAAATGAATGGTTGTTCAAATGTTATAGAAAGTAGGATTATAAGTAATATAGTAGGTGGTAGTAAGAATTCCTTTTAGAAATGAGTCTCTGAATTTCATTCTGCCTCTGAATTCTTTAATTTAGTAATTTCTTGTTAGACAAGGAGAGGCACTCTCAGAACATGTAATTCTAATAAGGGTCAGATGGTGAGCTGGGCTAGACACAAGGACAGGAAGGTAGGTTAGGAATGGGATATTCAGGAGTGAGGTGACCCTGTGCTCATAAAGCAATGGATTTCAGACAGACAACTATGCCCTACCCCAAACAAATCTACCTTTCAAATTTCAATGTTCAGATAGGCCTCTTTGTGATAAGTTTCCTTAGGTCAGCAAAGACTGAAAGAAGAAAGATATCAGACACAAATCCTTTACCTTGATGTGCTTATGAATAATTCAGGCTGATCACATAGTCCCATTGAATTAGTCCTTGTGACCTCAACTGTCACTCAAAGATGACTTTTTGTACTGAAATCCCACTTTCCCTTTTCTTTTCTCCTTTCTCAATGAACAACTATTTCATAGGGGTAAAGACGCTTTCAAGTCAGCAGTAAGTAGACACCAAATACAACATGGTTCCAAGTCCACAGCCTGGATGGGAATGCTGTAGTTGCCTAATCTATCTGTCTAGTCCTAAGGAGGAAGGACTCTGACTCTTCTTTAGAGGTTATATTTTGAGAAAATTAGTTGACACTGTCTCTTTTCTTTATTGACTTAATGAGTGCATGTAGCAAAGTTCTTGTAAAGTGAACTTTTTCCTCTCCAATAATTGTCAGTTTTTGGTAATATCAATACATTAGAACTGAAAAAAATTAAAATAATTAGCCATTCATCAAGAACTAATATCTCCATTAAAGTTATTCTTTTTCTTTTGTTGTTTTTCTTGGCAAGGCAATGGGGTTAAGTGAGTTGTCCAAAGTCACACAGCTAAGTAATTATTAAGTGTCTGAGGTTGGATTTTGAACTCAGATCCTCCTGACGCCTGGGCTGGTGCTATCCATTGTGCCATGCAGCTGTCCCTGTTAAAGTTATTCTTGAGAATGTGTTCATATTCCAGAGTAATATATTTATTTCAAAGCCACATATTTATAAATTCATTATTGTAAAAATGCTCATTTGATAGGGGAACTTGAGAACAACAGAAAAATTGATACCTACTTTCTAATTCCAGGTGGGTGCTTACTTCCTGAGTGCTGGAAAGAAAATAATTTGTTTTGTTTAATTCATCATGTGAATCAGGATCTAGAACCAGAAGTAGTTCATAGAGCCAAATGCCTATTGAACAAATGGAAAAGATTTCTAACATTCAGAACTCTCCACATTAGAATAGATTGGAACTGCTCAAACAGATTACCTGCCAAGAATGATGAGACAATTCCTGCATGTAATGGAAAGGTTGACCTTTTAGCCCAGAGAGTTTATGGATAAACCACCATATATATTTCTTTCTTTTTTTTTTTTTAGGTTTTTGCAAGCATTGAGGTTAAGTGGCTTGCCCAAGGCCACACAGCTAGGTAATTATTAAGTGTCTGAGACTGGATTTGAACCCAGGTACTCCTGACTCCAGGGCCAGTGCTTTATCCACTGCACCACCTAGCCACCCCCACCATATAGATTTCAAAGTATTTTTTCTTTTTAATGCAAAGGTCCACTTTTCTAGACTCATGGTCAATTGAAAGCAGGAGAGGTCAAGTTCATGTTCCCAGACTTCCTTTTAGTCCCCTTTGCTGTGTTTGGCAACCCTAGAAAAAGGAATGCTCTAAAGAAGAAAGGAACTTAACTATCCTAAGAACAAGTCAGAAATCTGAGAAACTTCCCTATTACTATTTTTAAATGCTTAAATTTTTAAAAATTTATTTTATTCTGAACTTAAGAAATAAAACAAGCATTTCTATAACATAGCAGAATAGAAAAAAGATAATTACACATGAAACTTGAATCTTTTATGTATAACTTGCTATTTTTTAAATATATAATAAAATTAACATGTAACTATCTTTTTTCTTCTTTTTCTTCCCACTCCCTAGAGATTGCTACCCTTAAGACACACACACACACACACACACACACACACACACACACGTATATATAAAATCATTCTATACATACTTATATTTATCAGTTCTTTCTCTGTATGCAGATAACATCTTTTGTAGCTCCTTTGGTGTTAATGTGTGTCATTTTTTTTAGTTTTTTTTTTTTTTTGGCAAGGCAATGGGGTTAAGTGGCTTGCCCAAGGCCACACAGCTAGGTAATTAAGTGTCTGAGGCCAGATTTGAACTCAGGTACTCCTGACTCCAGAGTCAGTGCTCTATCCACTGCGCCACCTAGCTGCTCCAATGTGTGTCATTTTTAATAGTCAAAATAGTTGTTTTTAAAACAATATTACTTTTATCGTACAATGTTCTCTTGGTTCTATTCAATTTGCTCTGTCCAAAGTTTTCTAAATTCATCAAGTTCATCATTTCTTATCACATAGTAGTAGTAGTAAGTATTCCATCACAATCATGTACCACAAGTTGTTCAATCATTCCCCAGTTGGGAGGGCATCCTCACAATTTCCAGGTTTTTTTTTTTAATTCTGAACTTAAGCAGGAGCAAAAAAGCATTTCTATATGCACAGCAGAACATGAAGATAATTGATTTTAAATAAAACTGTTAATGTCCTTTTCACATGCTTGCTTTTTAAAAAATGTGAATAATAAATTTTACAAATTATTATCTTGTTTGTCCATGTTTTTTCTAAACTTCCTTTTGTTCTCTTTTCTGCATTTAAACATGTTACAATGACTTTCTTTCAAGGGAGGCATCACTATTGTTACTCTCTCTGCCAGTGAAAATCTAAGAGAAAGAAAATGGCCAAAAAACCTTTTTTTAACAAGTAATCACAGTCAAGCCAATTTACTTCACATTGTGGCCAAGTCCAAATATGTCTTATCTTTGTACCTTGTGTCCATTACATTTTTTTTAGGAGATGGGTTATATGCTTCATCATTGGTCATTTGCAGACATGGCTGTTCATTACATTGATCAGATAGAATTTTATTAGAATGGTTTTTCTTTATAGTGTTGCTGTCATTGTATAAATTGTCCTCTTGGTTCTGCTCACCACACTTTTAGGCAATTCATATTATGCACAATTCCCTGAAATCTCTTTTGTCTTTTCTTGAGGTACAATAATATTCCATCATATCCATATTTCACAATTTATTCAACTATTCTCTAATTACCACAAAGGCTATATGAGGAATTTTCTTAGAGTTTAGTTTTTTCTTTTCTTTATTCCTGTTCTCTTCAGGATCAGGAAGTTTATTTTGTTTATGGCTACTCATTTCCTGGGATTATAATTCTTCATAATGCATCTCTTCATCCACCTCCCCCTCTCCCTACTGAGTTTCCCTGAATTGAGACTGGGAAATGCCTGTAAAAGATATCAGTTGACTTCCACCTTTTTTTTAAAGCTGATTTTTTCCTTCTAGATAGCAGCCAGTGAGAAAGGGGACCATGACTTCAACCTTCTTGTCCAAGGCTCAAAGAATACAGACCTTGGGCCTTTATTTCAGGACTTATTCTTTGTTTTAGGTGAGGGAGCTTAATTAGGAGGCTACAATTTCGAAACTTGCAACTTTTTCACTACAACAAATCATCTAAGAGTCAGAAAGTCCAGAGTCTGTGTATTGAATTCATTCTGGGTAGCATCAATGTCCTGAGGATCATGGAGTTACCTTCTGAACCCAATTTAGGGGTATCTGAAAGGACTCTTCAGGCAGCACTGACATATTTAGATGTGAACTTAGTGGAACTAATTTTATATAGAAATTACATTAAGCACAAACCCATTCGTATAGAGGTGTTATAGGGATGTACTTCTGTTTTATTCAGTAGTTACTTAATAAATCTTTTTTTAAAATTTGAACTCATAAAAAAATCATCCTCCTTATCTTTATCTTCTGGTTTCCCTGACTTCCTTCAATTCCCAGCTAAAATTCTGCCTGCTATAAGAAACTTTCCCCAATCCTCTTAATACTGTTGCCTTTCTTTCATAGTCATCTCCAGTTTAACTTGACTTTAAATTAGTTTAACAAATTTAACTTTGTTTGTACACAGTTGCTTGCATGTCCTCTTTGACTCTTAGTTCCATAAGAGTCTTTTTTTTTTTGTTTCTTCCTTCCCAAATTCTCAATGTTTAACACAGGGGATAAATGCTTCTTACTGCTTTGTAAAAGCTTTATACTTTGTAAAATAAATTGATGTGGCATGATCAAATGGAACTGGGCTGCTAGTCACTGATGTCTAATAGGGAGGGAACACATCTAGAATGGGAGCTTAAGCCAATAATTTGAGAGAGAAAAAATATCCTTTACTCCACAGAATTATCCCAGAGTCCAAGAGAAGAGAAATGTAGCAACCTGGTTCTGGGAAAGAAAGCTCAAAGAGTGCTTGCTATATTAATCATGAATATACATCAACAAACGCAAAAATTTCAATATACAAAGAAGAACAAAAAAAAAGATTGTATAAGACCCCAGAATTTCTGTTATGTATAGTTTGTCTTTAAGAGTATATTAAATTTAGGGGCAGCTAGGTGCCGCTGTGGATAGAACACCGGCCCTGGAGTCAGGAGTACCTGAGTTCAAATGCGGCCTCAGACACTTAATAATTACCTAGCTGTGTGGCCTTGGGCAAGCCACTTAACCCCATTTGCCTTGCAAAAAAAAGACTATATTAAATTTAGTAAAGCATAACAAAATTTTCTTATTTGTGTCCTCTTTTGAATTTCTTTTTGATTTATTATTATTTGTTACTCACCTTCCATCTGTAATTCCTCCCAGGAGTCACCATTTTGGCAATTGTCCTAAGTTGAAGATGATTTATTTCTTCCCCACCAGTGCTCTTGGACTCTGGTCACTCTAATGTGTTATGTTCCCTTACTAGAATGCTTCTTGAGGGTAGGGATTATGTTTCCCTTTGCTTATTTTCTATCTCTAACACTTTGCAGAACATCTGGTATACAATAAGTGCTAAATAAATATTTGTTACCTTATTATTTTATGTATTTTAAAAAATACATGGGGCATAAGGAGCAGGGAGGTGGCACAGTGGATAGAGCACTAGTCTTGGAGTCAGGAGGAGCGGTGTGACCTTGGGCAAGTAGCTTAACCCTGATTGCCTCACAGCCAGGTCCATCTGCAGTCAACTAGAACCATATCTGGCCACTGGACCTAGATGGTTTTGGAGGAGAAAATGAGGCTGGTGACTTAGCACAGCCTCCTCCCACCCCACTCAAATCCAATTCATGTACTTGTCATGCTATCACCTCCCTGATATCATGGTCTTCAGAACAAAGGACAAACATCATTATCACCACCATTTTAAAAACTGTTATTGGTTTTTTTTTTTTTTTTGTATATTTCTATCCCTGTCCATTAACTTAGTCTTTCTCTTTTCTGGAATAGGAAATCCTCCCTTGTAACAAATAAGTACATTTGAACAAAACATATCAACATATTGGCCATATCTGAAAATATATCAAGTCCTGAGTTACAAACAACCTACCAAGCTGAGATTTTGACTCCAGAGGTTCCTGATGGATGCACTATGGGGCTTGTGACTTAAATATGCTATGGGGGGGTGCAGCTAGGTGGCACAGTGGATAGAGTACCGGCCCTGGAGTCAGGAGTACCTGAGTTCAAATGTGGCCTCAGACACTTAATAATTACCTAGCTGTGTGGCCTTGGGCAAGCCACTTAACCCTATTGCCTTGCAAAATCCTAAAATAAATGAATGAATGAATGAATGAATGAATGAATGAATGAATAACTAAATAAGCTATGGGATCCCAGTTGTTACACTCCTTTGTCAATTCAAGGGAGTCTTCAAATGGTCCATTCCCTAGAACTTCTTGGTCCAGATCAATTCTATGTCTTGGGTGACTTTCTGAGTCTGGGAGAATAGAAGACCCAGACTCATAGTAGATATTTTCTAAGTTTTGTGATATATTGTTATTCTGTTATTAAATATTGTTCCCTTAATTACTAATTCTGTGATAAGAGCAAAAAATACTCAATTTAGCATTCTAGCATATGCATTGCTTCTATTAAGAGTCAATTCCAGATTAAATGACTGGCTTAAGGTCAAAGAGGTATTAAGGGATTCAAAAGGAATTTAGTAGGGGTTCAGAAGAAAGATTCAGACCAGGTCCTTTGATCCCAAATTTAGTTACTTCCCTCATTATATTTATAAACAGACTAAAATTTATCATGCCCTTTTTGTCTAATCTATTGTTTTTATGTAACTGTTATAACTGAATATATGCCACTTTTCTTCCCTCCTCAGTGGTGCTCCTTACTTCAAAAAGTTTTTAAAGCAGAGAATAAAGAAGTCCAGCAAAGGCAACCAACACATCAAATATATCTGCCAGTACATGCCAATCTTTGATGCATAATCCCCTATCTCTACAAAAAAAGGGAAAGAGTACATTTTCTCATTTCTTCTTTGGAGTCAATTTTGCTCATTATAGCAATACAATGTTTAGTTTTTATTGTTTTTCTTTCCATTTGCATTGCTAGTCATTGTGCATATTGTTTCTTCTTACTTCACAAGTTTATGTAAAATTTCCCATGCTTCTCTTCATTCTTTATAGTCATAATTTTTTATGACACTAATGGTCCATTACATCCACGAACCATGATTTGTTTAGTCATTTCCCAATCCATATTCATCTCTTTATATCTTGTTCTTTTCTACTCCAAAAATGATGATATAAATATTTAGGTGTATATGGCATATTTGTTCTGTTTTTGAACTCCTTAGCAATTGTAGAGAAATCACAACCTTAATAAAATGGTGTGGATAAAAGCTCCTGGGGGAAAATTAGGGTCTTTGAAGGTGTCCAAGTATTCCTCTTTATTATCCTTTGACTCCCCACCCTACCCAACTCCATCAAAGATGAAGACAAGTAACTTGAACTGCCTATGCCATTGTGCTGAGCATGGATGATGGTACATATATTCTTGAATGGGATAACAATATTTAGTTCATTTTAGTTATATGGGATGTAGGTCACAGAATAAAGGAAGATGGAAGGGAAGAAGAGGAAGGTCAGGGATAAGCCTGAATAAGTAGTATAATTCAATTTAATTCAAAATGCATTTATTAAACTCCTTTTATGTACCAGAGGGCAGCAAGGTGAAATAGAAGAGAGTACCAGTCCTGGAATTCATCTTTCTGAATTCAAATCAGTCTTTAGACACTTTCTGACTGAGTGACCAACCCTTGGCAAGTCACTTAACCCTGTTTATCAGTTTCCTCATCTGTAAAATGAGCTGGAGAAAGAAATGGCAAGTATTTTAGCATCTTTGTCAAGAAAACCCCCAAAGGGGTCACAAAGAGTTGGATGTGAGTAAAAATGACCTAAAATATGTGCCATACAATGGAGATACAAAAACTTGAAAAGTAAAATAATCCCTTCTCTCAAGCATTCTTAGGGGTAATATATTACCTTTTCCCTTGTGACTTATGCCAGTATGGGAGAATTGATATTCTTTTAGCTCACCAACACTGATCAGTTCAATTGATGCTGAACTGCACAACCAAGTTTTAGTTGCTAATTCATAAGAATAGCAGGACAATTTTAGAGGCTAACAGGGAGCCATATATTAGGTATAGTATTAATAAGTGCATCATGACAGGAGAGTAGTGAGAGTGAGAAAATGAGATGGAGTATTTATCCCCAGTGCCAAATTGTTTTTTTTTAATTGTTAAAGACATTGGGGTATCAGAGGATAGGTAGATTTAATGCCTGCCTGTAATTTTATTGGATAATCAGCATCTTGCAGAGGGACAACCAAAAGGGGCTTTAAAAGATCAATGGGGGACCTGGAAAATAGCAATAGATCTAGAAAGTGTAAAAGTCTAATGATACCAACAAATAACAAAATATCCCTATCTTTTCAGTGTTTTTCACTGCTTGCAGGAGAGATCTGTAGGTCCTGGAAGACATTGACTTTATTGCTCTCAATTTGATGCTATCTTTTGCTTTTGACAGGTAGCAACTGGGAGTGTCAATGCCTATTGGTATGCTGGAGAGTAATGGGTGCACATGGAGACTTGAGAAGTCACTGAATCTCCTGATAACTGTAACTTTGGACAAACTATTTCTCCCCATATTGTGGGTGGGCAAATTTTGACTGACAGATTACTTCCTTCTTTAAACATTTATTAGTGCCAAAGTGGCACTTGACGTACAAAGACAAAAATGAAACTTTCTTTGCCCTCAGGGAACTTCTATTCTCTTATGGGGAAATAATATAAAAATAGAAAGTTTTGTTGTTCAGTTGTTTTAGTCCTACTTTTAATGATCCTATTAGGTTTTTTTTGGAAAAGATATTGGAGTAGTTTGCCATTTCCTTCTCCAATTCATTTTACAGATGAGGAAACTGAGGCAAACTGTCACAGCAAGCAAGTGCTTGAGGCCACATTTAAACTCAAGTCTTCTTCACTCCCAGGACTGGCACTCAATCCACTGTGCCACTTAGATACCCCAACAAAAAGTAACCTGACTATTGACCAAGCAGGGATCTGTCTGTAATACACCGGGAATAGTCCATATATAAATTATTTGGAAGATGAGTTGCTCCAAAATTAGTCTTTCACAGAAAGACTAATAATAACAGAGCAAAGGTATGAATTGATTTGAGATCTATTCACCAAAATGGATCTTCTTTCCTCAAGAAGTAACTTCTTCCAATGTTTAGATGTCCACATTGCCAAACTTAATTGGAGCTCCCCACCATATATGTGGAACACTTTTTGTTTATTTTTAATGAATGCAAAAGTACAACATTATTTGCTCATGATGGAGCTTTCTATTGCCTTTCCTCATTGGAAAATATTTGTTATATTTGAAAACTGAACTGATGCTTTTAATTTAGATGGAATGCCTGGTTCTGTGGAGACAGTTGATCAGAGCCTATGTTACTGGGTTAGGAGGAACCTAAACCTGGATTACTGCCTTTCTCAGCTGGTTCTTGTGGAAGATCCATGTACCCCAAAACATTTTATTTAATGAGAGCACTGATTTTGGACTCAAAGGATATGGATTCAAATCCTAGCTCTTCTGCATACTACCTGAATAATATTGGGGGGGGGATCACTTTGTCTCTCTGCATCTTAGTTTCTGATTTTTTGAAATGAGGGACTGCAGAGTTGATGGTGTTCTATGATACAGAAAAGTCCAAATACCCTCTAAACATACTTTCATAACCTAGAAATGCACTACTCAAGAAAGAATTAAGAAGACTTGTACAGACTACCTCACCCAACTGAGGTATCCATATATAGAGTCCTAGAGTTGTACAGAGACTGTGAGATGTACAAACTGGGGTGTATATAAGGACTAAAAAGTAGCCTTCCTTCAAATATGAGGCTAGCATGGCACACCCAGACTGAATCCAGTTGTACAGTTTTCAAAGCCCAACATCTATGACTGTAGAAGCCCAGCTCTAGAGAGCTGCCTATGAGTGTATGAAATGGATCAAACTATAGGAAGGTCCCACACATAATCCAACCCTGGCAGTTCTCAAAGTTTGTGGTTGGAGAAATTGAACCCAGGAGCAAAAGAAAAGGATCCAAAATAGGAAGAGCACCCAGAACTCTGTGGTAAGAGGGATTTTTCAGGCAGAGTCAGGACCTGAACCTCCCTAGAGTCTCATGAAGGAAGAACCTATTCTAGGACTACATTCTTAGGACCAGGCATTTCCTACAAGATCTCATTCATTGAAAAACTTGACTCAAGCTTACGCTCCCCAGTGTTAATACTGAGGCTGATAAAATGAACAAATCAAGGAAAACTCTAAATACCATGATGAAATGCCTTGACTTGAGAGACATAAAGTGGGGTAAACCTTGAAGTAGATAGTAATATCACAAATTTAACTAGAATATCAGAAGAAGAAATTACTGAATTCAGGCAGTTCAGGAACATCTGGAAAAAGTGAAACAAGATATAGAGAATGGAAAAAACAAGAGAGGAAAGCATGGTAAGAAAAACTGATACCTTAAAAAAGAGGTAGAAAATCTTACCCTAGAACTTTAGCCTCTAAAAATTAGAATGGGACAAATGGAAAAAAGAAAATTAAAAGATTAATAAAAAGAAAATAAAAAACTTACATAACAAAAAATTCCCTTTGCAAGCTTCTAGTATATCAGCTACCCTGAAAAACAGGGGAAGGAGAGATAGTTTGAGAATTATTTGAATATGGGGCAGCTAGATGGCATAGTGGATAGAACACCAGCCCTGGAGTCAGGAGGACCTGAGTTCAAATATGGCCTCAAACACTTGATAATTACCTAGCTGTGTGACCTTGGGCAAGTCAATTAACCCCATTGCCTTGCCAAAAAAAAAAAAAGAATTATTTGAGTATCTGAAACCCATGATTCAAAAAAAAATTGGATGTTATATTTCAATAAGCTGTAAATAAAAAAAAACTTCCTATAATTCTTAGAATGAGAAGGTAAAGTGAAAATAGAAAAGTCAGAAAACTTAGAGGACATTTTGAAATGGAAATGTGGGCAATAAAAGAAACATAGAAATATGCTTGTGTCTGTTTAATTGAAAAGGAATGCATGGGAATAAAATATTTACATCTCAATAAGTGGCTAAGAAATAAAAATCTTCTCAGAACCCTAATATCTTTAAGGATCATAAAGAAAGATGAACATAACAGAGGGTCTGAGCATAATCTTGCTCTGTTTTAATCAGTTTATAGAAGGCAAAAATTGGAAGAACAGGGGACTATACTGGAAAAGAAAGAAGTAAAAACAAATAATAGTAGAGGTGCAAAAAAACCAGTTTATAGTCATGGAAGAAGGAATGAATAAAAGAAATAGACACCCCATGAACTATACTTCCATATAATTATATCCATTATTGATGATGTGTTTTTGATGATCATTGAATGACATGGAAAGAAATTTATGTACTTTAATGCTATATATGGTACTTTTTACCAAATTTAACCATGTATTGGGACACAAATACCTTGCCAATAATTAATTGGAGTGTCACTAATATTATTTTTTAAAATTACAGAAAAATTTTATAGAAAAATGTATATTGGGGAAACTTCCTCTCTTTTACCACTATGATGAATGAAAATTTCCAAGAGATAATTTTATTAACTATGTCTAGAAAGCAGTCAACAATATGGTTTCATTGTTGAACTTTTGATTTTTGCATTTTTTCTTCCAAGAAAATTATAAGACAATATAGAAACACATATGAGATATAGCCAGAGCAGTCATAAAGAGAAATTTTATATGTCTAAATACTTTTGTCAACAAAACAGAGAAAGAACAAACCAAAGAATTCAGCATGTGATTAAAAAAAATTGGTTAACAACAAATAAAAATGCTCAACTAAATAACAAATTAGAAATTCCAAAAATTAATGAAGAGATGATCCAAAGCAAAAAGATTATTGTATTGATAAACAAAATTAGTTGTTGTTAAGTTGTTTTTTAGTTGTGGCAACTGTGAACCCATTTGGAATTTTCTTGTCAAAGATACTGGAATAATTAGTCATTTTCTTCTCCAGACAATTTTACAGATGAGGAAACTAAGATAAACAAGATTGAGTGACTTGTTGGGTCACACAAGTAATAAGTGCCTGAGTTTTCCAAACTTCAGGACTGGTGCATTGTGCTGGTACTCCAATTCAAATGAGGTGCTTTTAAAAATGAACAAAGTAATTAAACAGTTGATCTCTTTAAAAAGAGAAAGAAAAGGCAAATTATTCATAACAAAAAATGAAAAATAACTCAAGAATTAAAAAAGGAAATAAAGGAAATTATCAGCAATTATTTTGCCTGTTTTAATGCTAACAAACTGATACCTCAGATCTCTATGTATATTAGCAAAAATATAAAATATCCAGATTAGCAAAAGAATAAATAGATAATTTAAAAAGACAATATCAGAGCCATTGAGCAGATTTTGAATGAATTCCCAAAGAGAAAAACTCCATGTCCAGATGAACTTAAAAGTGAATTCTATCGAGTATTCAAAGAATAATTAATTTCAATACTACAAAAACTTTGTAACAATAAGAAAAGAAGATACTTTTCCAATATTTATATGGCACAAATATGATCTGAATGCATAAATATGGAGAGACAGAGGAGAAAAAGAAAGAATAATATTCCTAATAAATATTAACACAAAATTTAAAATAAAATATTAGTATTGGGCCAAACCAACATTAAAAGATTGTATATTATGATTATTTTCAGTTTATAATTGGAATGAAGGGTTGTTTCAACATAAATAAAATTATAAGATAAATTATGTTAACATATAAAAATCTAAGAGATGTCATCACATTAATAAATGCTTTAAAAGACTTTTAGAAAGCTCTAACAGTAATTTCTTTTTTTTTTTAGGTTTTTGCAAGGCAAATGGGGTTAAGTGGCTTGCCCAGGGCCACACAACTAGGTAATTATTAAGTGTCTGAGACCGGATTTGAACTCAGGTAATCCTGACTCCAAGGCCGGTGCTTTATCCACTATGCCACCTAGCCACCCAATCTCTAACAGTAATTTTTATTTAAAACTTCAGAAATCATAGAATTAAGTGAACTTTTCCTTAATATTGTATGTCAATATTCTATTGTGAGTCAAAATAATAACATACATCAATATATTTTCTAAATTAATGAGCAAGCATAACTTATGGAGAAAAGTGAGAAATCTTTTAAAAAAGATTAGGCATAAAGCAAAGATGGCCATTATCATCACCACTATTTTAATTATTACTATATAATGTAATAGTAGAAAGTAGAAACAAAAATAAATTTCAGTAAGACAAGAAACATAAAATTGAAGAAATATGCATAAGAAAAAGAAACAGATGAAATGATAGGAAACAGAAAACTAGGGAATCAAGTTTCATTTTAAAAATAATGAAATCAACAAAGTTGCAGGATATAAAATAAATACACATAAATCATCAACATTCCTATATATTACCAACAACTTCCAGGAAGAACTAAAATTAAAAAAATCACAGAAGTTACAAAATATTTGGGAGCATATCAATTGAGATGTACCCAGTAACTGTATTAATCACTCAATGCCAAAATAAAAACAGACATAAAGAATTATGGAAACATTAATTGCTTGTGTGCAGGTCAAGCCAATATAAAATAAATGACAGTGTTATCCAAATTTATTTATTTATTCAGGACTTATATCAATCAAAGAATATTCTGTAGAGCTAGAAAAAATGATGCTGAAATTCATTTACAGGAATTAAAAGGTCAAGAGTTTTGAGGATAATAATGAAAAAGGCATGTAAGTATCAACTCAAACTATTGTAGTTGTTATTCTAAAGCCTGCACCCTTTTAAATAAAATGAGGCACTCAAGTCATTTAACAGAGATGATTTTCTTTGCCCTAACACAGTACAAGATATACAAGAAGAATACCGTGGCACTTAACATTTCTTGATACATCCCCCCTTATCTCTACCTGGAAACTGCTCCTGTCTTTAATAGCTGACAAACTGTGTGGTATCCTCAGGTATATACTAAGTCTGAGAGATACCAGACCAAAAAGCTGCATGAGGGAAGTTGGGGCCATGGCAGAGGGGAAGAAACTGAATCAGGAAAGTCAGTGAAGATGTGTCAGACAACCACTGGGCTTGTTACATGTACCACAAAGCCATTATCATTAAAATCATTTGGTATTGGTTAAATCTAGAAGAGTTTAATCCAAAGAACTGATTGGATATATAACATACAGAAGCAAATAAACACAGCAGCATAGTGTTTGGTAATACCCAAACCCTAATTATTGGAGGATGGATTCTCTATATGACAAAAATTGATGGGAAAACTAGAAATCTGTCAGAAATTAGATTTATTTCAGAAATACTGTAAGGTTCAAATAAAAATTGATATGAACCTTAAAGTGCTATTTGTTGTTTATTATTGTTATTATTATTGTTATTATTATTATTATTATTATTATTATTATTATCCTACAGTCACCAGACTACTCATCTGATAGTCACTTCATTCTCTGAACTTTCCTCAAGCTTAAGCAAGAAATATAGAGTAATACAGGGATGTATTGGTAAATGTTTAGCAATGGGGCTCTCCAGGAAAAAAAATTTCTGTGCTTTTAAATTTAACCTGTATTATTAATACTTTCTTTTAAAATGTATTTTATTTTTAACTTATGAAAGAAGGTAGAAAGTATCTGAGACTGAATTTGGACTCTAAGTCATCCTGACTCCAAGTCTTGTGTTTTTTCCACTGCGCCACCTTCATATTTATTAGGTTATGGAAACTCATTTTTGCTTCAAGATAGACTTCAGGAAGAAGAACAAATATGCTAACCATTATTCCAAAGAGTTTTTGACCAATTCTTAACCCTGCATGAGCTTTAAAAAGTCTGTATATACCTTTGTGCAAGACTTAGACCTCATTCCAATCACAATTCTTCAAGGCAATCTCCAAAGTTTCAGGTCTGATGTGATATGATTCACTATAAATAGATAGGAAAAGGATGAGGCTAGAAGCAAAAAGGCCACTAGGAGGCTGTGGGGTTAGGATAATTTGTGAGATACTGTGTGAGAGGTGACGAGAGCATTGGCAACGTGAGTAAAGAGAAAAGGACAGATAAGATAGATGAGCAATTATGTTTATAGTGTATCATTGTGAGATTTCTCCCTGTTGGCATTGTAATCTCACTGAGATAATGAGGTACTCTTACTGAAATATTTTCCTAGACCAAGAGGCATAGGAAAGAATCCAGTACGTATCTCTAGCCTGATGATTCTCAAATCCACTTCTCCTGCTCTCTGTTACTTTTAGTCTCATATCTTCAACTGCCTATTAAACATTCTAAAGTAGATGTCCCATAGACACCTTAAGTTTAACATTTCCCAAACCAAATGTATTATCTCTTCCCTCCTTCTCCTTCTAACTTCCCTATAGCTGTTGAGTGTACACATCTTTCTCTGAAACACTTAGCCTCATAATTCAAGTGTTGTCCTCAGTGCTATTTTCTTTTCTCTTCCTCAACCCATTCCCCTTCCTATTCTGTTGGCAAGGAACATTACCTATGTTGCCTCTCGCATTTGAACCTTTCTCTCCTCTCATAGTGCCCCCACTTGATAGAAGTCTGATTAACATCTTGCTTAGATTATTTCAACAACTGCCTGCAGGAGAGTCAGCGTACTTTGTCTTTTCCCACTCCAATATACCTTCCAGTCAGCTATCAAACTTCCTAAAATGTGACTCTGACCATGTCACCCTCCTTCCCCACTCAAGAAATTCCAATGTCTTCTGTCACATCCAGGATCAAATATTAAATCTTCTGTTTATAATGTTATAATCTGTCCCAACTACCTTTCCAATTTTTTGTTTTTTGTTTACAATTTTTGTATACTCTTTGGTCCAGCAATAGCCTCCCTGTTAATCCTGCATTTTCACTGGCTATGTCTAAAATCTTCTCCCTCTTCATGTCCAATTTCTGACTTTCCTGGCTTCCTTCAAGTTCTAGCTAAATTCATGCTTTCTATAGAAAGCCTTTCCTGTTGCTACTTGATTATAATGTCAATCCTCTGTTTATTGTTTCTAATTTATCTTATAGACAGATTGAATGCGATTTAATTGAATGTATTTATTGTATGTAATTAACACATTCACAATATAAATTCCTTCAGATGGACAATATTTTTGCTTTCTTTGGATCCCCAGCATTTAATACAGTGCTTTGATCAGACTAGGCATTAATAAATGTTTACTGACTGATTGACTCTGTATTTGATGAAATCTGGGAAACTTTCCTGTACTGCCCTGAGGAGACTTCTGCTATGTGCTCATTATGGGGCAGCATCCCTTCCCCAGAGACAGGTTTCCCCTTTAGGCTTCTATGGGAGCCAATGATATATTAACTGTCTCTTTTTGAGTGGAATGTACTTCTTCATCTATGAGACTTGGAATCCACTATCTTCCTTTAAGGCATAGCTCAGGTGCCACCTATATATGAGACTTTTCATGATTTACTTAGGATAACAATTCTTTCTTTTGTTAAAATTACTTTTGATAAATTTTGAACTTTCTTATCTGTGCACATCTTTTATTTTTACTCTATAGAATGTAAACTCTGTGGGATATGAATTATTCTGGCTTTTGTTTTTGATTCCCCAGTATGTAATTTTGCAAAGTGTAGGCATTTGCTAAATATTTGTTTAATTGAATCCCTGATTTCTTTCTGAAGGTGTGGATTATTGTAGTGGTACTCTACCTCAAAAAGCCAACTCCACAGAAGAAATCTAGGCAAAAACCAATTGAATATTGAAGAAGAAATAAAAATCAGCTTAAAGAGATCATATATTTAGATTTCTAAGCTATGTCACAATTGCAATCTTTTTCCATGTTCAGAAGCTCATGTCTCTGAATTGCTTCCCAAAAAACATTTCCCCATCTCAAGACAACTGTAGAGAAACAGGTACATCTTCTGCAGCTTACAGCAATGGTATGGCTACACAGGATAAGGATATATGGAGAAAACAGCTCAGTGACTTTGCTTGTTGTCTCCATTTTTTATTATCAACAAAACTTTAATTACAGCTCTCACTAAACCAACTACTTTATGCCGACATTTATAAGGCCATAAATTTGCCTTTCTTTCCTTGTACAATCTGTACCTCCAATAGGGCAGTGCATATGCACTGGAAGATATTGATTTCCCCAAAGAAATTATAACAGCATTTGTTCTCAAGTAAACACACAGAGAAGGCTGTTCTAACCCCAAGGAACAGACAATTGTCTTTGCTTTATTAAACAACACAACACTCAATTGGAAGTAGCATTAAATTATCCAGTGACTGGTTCACATACCTGAGTGGGAGAAGGGACTACTTTGAATTGGGAGACAGGAGCAATTTTAGCCCTTCTAAAGAAGGGATTTCCATGGAGGTTGAGACAGAACTATGTGTCCTTTTCTGTCCAATAGTGCTCAACAGTATTTCTATTTGAAATCATCTTGTAGACTCTCACATACCTCCTATATATTCTCCATCAAATGCTTCAGTGTAGGAGTGGACATCTTCCTGTTAACTAATGAGAGAGTGATCCAACAGAGATGTGAGGTTCTTAAAAAAAGCTGCCAAATGGCTAATGGTTCTGTGTATATTGGAAAGTGGAAGAAATGGCAATAAACATAGACTTTTTAAACAGTTATTGTCATGTTCCTGGTAAGTAGAAGAATGCAAAACATCCACCCACTTAATGTATTAATGGAAAAATTTGTGTAGTGCCTTCTTTTGCTTTCTGATATCCCTGAATATGTTCATATACTGAGCTCTTGTTCTTTTCTCACTTTGGCCCATTACCAAAGTAGTAATTTTATGCAGCATTGTTTTGCTCTGAGCAATTTTGCTCTTAGAGTGAAAGAACAAGTACAGTGATTGTTCTGAAGAACTGAAGACTTTGAAGGGACTCTGTGGAGTCAGCCCTGTCAGGACTGTCCCATCTCACTGTTGACAGTGCAACCAAGGATACAGGTAGTTGACCTGTTGGGTAGGAAGAAGGCAGCTGCTGCCAACAACCCTGTTAAGAGAAACATTAACTTTCACTTCACACTTTCTAGAAAACATATAAAGCTTGGGAGAGCTCAGCTATCTGGAGTTGTATCATGTTTGTAATATATTTTTAATTTTTTGTATTCTTTTTTTGAAAGATTTTATTTTTTTTAAATTTCCTACCATTCTTGTCTCCCTCCCCCACCCCCATAGAAGGCATTCTGTTAGTCTTTATGTTGGTTCCATGCTATTCGTTTATTTCAGTTGAATGTGATGACAGAAAAATCATACCCTTAAAGAAGAAAAATAAAGTATGAGATAGTAAAATTACATAATAAGATAATTTTTTCCCCTCATTTGAAGGTAATAATCTTTGGCCTTTGTTCAGAGTTCACAATTATTTCTCTGGATACAGATGGTATTCTCCATTATAGAAAGCTCAAAATTGTCCCTGGTTGTTGCGCTGATGGAATGAGCAAGTCTATCAAGGTTGACCATCACCCCCATGTTGCTGTTAGGGTGTACAGTGTTTTTCTGGCTCAGCTCATCTCGCTCAGCATCAGTTCATGAAAATCCTTCCAGGCTTCCCTGAATTCCCATCCCTCAATGGTTTCTAATAGAAAATAGTGTTCCGTGACATACATATGCCACAGTTTGTCAAGCCATTCCCCAAGTGAAGGACATTGACTTAATTTCCAATTATTTGCCACCACAAACAGGGCCACTATAAATATTTTTGCACAAGTGATGTTTTTACCCTTTTTTATAATCTCTTCAGGGTACAGACCCAGTAGTGGTATTGCTGGATCAAAGGGTATGTACATTTTTGTTGCCCTTTGGGCATAATCCCAAAATTGCTCTCCAGAAAGGTTGGATGAGTTCACAGCTACACCAGCAATGTATTAGTGTCCCAGATTTCCTGCATTGATCATTGTCCTTTCTGGTCATGTTGGCCAGTCTGAGATGTGTGAAGTGGTATCTCAGAGATGCTTTAATTTGCATTTCTTTGATAAGTAATGATTTGGAGCAATTTTTCATATGACTATGGATTGCTTTGATTTCCTCAGCTGTAAATTGCATTTGCATATCCTATGTCCATTTGTCAATTGGGGAATGGTTTGTTTTTTGAAAATTTGACTCAGTTCTCTGTAGAAATGAGTCCTTTGTCAGAAATAATAGTTGCAAAAATTGTTTCCCAATTTACTACATTTCTTTGACCTTGGTTACAGTGGTTTTGTTTGTGCAAAAGTTTTTTAATTTAATGTAATCAGAATTATCTAGTTTGTTTTGAATGATGTTCTCTATCTCTTCCTTGGTCATAAATTGTCTCTCTTTCCATAGATCTGACAAATAAACTACTCCTTGATCTTCTAGTTTGCCTATAATAATGTTTTTATGTCTAAATCCTGTATCCATTTTGATCTTATCTTGGTATAGGGTATGAGGTGTTGGTCTAATCTACGTTTTTTCCATACTAACTTCCAATTTTCCCAAAAGTTTTTATCGAAGAGAGAGTTTTTATCCCAATAGCTATACTCTTTGGGTTTATCAAACAGAAGATTACTATAATCATTTCCTGCTATTGCACCTAGTCTATTCCACTGATCCACAACTCTATTTCTTAGCCAATATAAGACAGTTTTGATGACTGATGCTTTATAATATAATTTTAGATCTGGTAAAGCTAAGTGACCTTCTTTTGCACTTTTTTCATTGAATCCCTGGAAATTCTTGACTTTTTATTTCTCCATATAAATTTACTTACAACTTTTTATAACTCATTAAAGTAATTTTTTTGGAATTTTGATTGGTAGGGCACTAAGCAAGTAGTTTAGTTTTGGTAGAACTGTCATTTTTATTATATTAGCTCATCCTATTCATAAGCAGTTATGTTTGCCCAGGTATTTAAATCTGATTTTATTTTGTGTGAGAAGAGTTTTGTAATTGTTTTCAAAAAGCTTTTGACTCTGCCTTGGCAGGTAGACTCCCAGGTTTTTTATATTGCCTGAGGTTATTGTGAATCTCTTTCTAGATCTTTCTGCTGTATCTTGCTAGTCATATATATATATATATATATATATATATATATGTATATATATATATATATATATATATATATATATATATATATATATATATATATATAAATGTTGAGGTTTTATGAAGGTTTATTTTATATCCTGTTATATCCTGTACTTTGCTAAAGTTGCTAATTATTTCTAGCAGTTTTTTTAGATGACTTTTTGGGATTCTCTAGGTATATACCATCATGTCATCTGCAAAGAGTGAGAGTTTTGTCTCCTCCTTCCCTATTCTAATTCCTTCAATTTTTTTCTTCTCTTATTTCTGAGGCTAACATTTCTAATATGATACTGAATAGTAGTTGTGATCATGGGCATCTTTGTTTCACCCCTGATCTTATTGAGAATGCCTCAAGCCTATCCCTGTTGCATATAATGCTTGTTGATGGTTTCAGATTGATACTGCTTAATATTCTAAGGAACAAACCATTTATTCTTATACTCTTTGGAGTTTTTATTAGGAATGGGTGCTGTATTTTGTCAAAAGATTTTTCAGCATCTATTGATATGATCATATGATTTCTGATAGGTATGTTATGGATATAATTAATTATACTAACAGTTTTCCTAATATTGAACCAACCAAGCATTCCTAGGATAAATCCTACTTCTTCATAATGTATTATCCTAATGATAACTTGTAATCATTTTGCTAAGATTTTATTTGAGATTTTTGCATCTCTATTCATCAGGGAGATAGGTCTATAATTTTCTTTCTCTGTTTAACTCTTCCTGGTTTAGGTACCAGCACCATATTGGTGTCATAGAAAGAGTAAGGCAGAGTTCCATCTTCACCTATTTTTTCCAAAGAGTTTATAAAGAATTGGGACCAATTGTTCATTAAATGTTTGATAGAATTCACTTGTGAATACATCAGGCCCTGGAGATTTTTTCTTAGGGACTTCAATAATGGCTTGCCATTATTTCCTGCTCATTGGTTTTGAGTTCACCTTTTGCATTTATGATACTAGCAATCTGGCTTTCGTTCTTGTTTTTAATCAAATTGACCAGAGATTTATCAATTTTATTGTTTTTTTCATAAAACCATCTCTTGGTTTTATTTATTAGTTCAATAGTTTTCTTGCTTTCAATTTTATTAATTTCTACTTTAATTCTTAGAATTTCTAATTTGGTATTTAAATGGGAGTTTTTAATTTGTTCTTTCTCTATTTTTTAGTTGCATTTTAGTTCATTGACTTCCTCTTTCTCCAATTTATTCATGTAAGCCTTTAGAGCTATAATATATCCCCTGAGAGTTGCTTTGAATGAATCCCATAGGTTTTGGTGTGTTGTTTCATTATTATCATTATCTAGGATACAATGGTTAATTCTTTCTATAATTTGTTTTTGGGTCCACTCATTTTTTAAAATGAAGTTATTCAGTTTCCAATTTGTTCTTGGTCTATATCTCCTTGGCCCAGTATTGCATATGACTTTTATTGCATTGTGATCTGAGGAAGATATATTCACTATTTCTGCCTTTCTGCAGTTGATCGTTAGGTTTTTATGTCCTAGTACATGGTCAATTTCTGTATAAGTTCCATGTACTGCAGAGAAAAAGGTATATTCCTTTCTATCCCCATTCAGTTTCCTCCATAAGTCTACCATATCTAATTTTTCTAATAATCTATTTACCTCCCTAATTTCTTTCTTTTTTGTTTTATGATTCGATTTATCTAGATCTGATAGCAGGAGGTTGAGTTCTCCCACTGGTAGAATTTTGCTGTCTATGTCTTCCTGTATTCTTTCAGCTTGTCCTCTAAGAATTTGGGTGCTGTCCCACTGGGTGCATATATATTCAATATTGAAATGACTTTATTGTCTATGGTACCATTTAGGAGGATAAAGTTTCCTTCCTTATCTCTTTTAGCTACTGCTTTGTCTGAGATAAGGATTGCTACCCCTGCTTTTTTTTACTTCAGATGAAGCAAAATATATTTTGCTCCAACCTTTTACCTTTACTCTATATGCATCTCTCTGCTTCAAATGAGTTTCTTGTAAGCAGCATATTGTAGGATTCTGGTTTTTAATCCACTCTGCTATTTGCTTACGTTTTAAGGGAGAGTTCATCCCATTCACATTGAAGGTTATGATTACTAATTCTTTATTGCCCTCCATGCTATCTTCCCTCTGTTTTTATTCCCCCCCTTTTATCCATATTCCCCAGTCTTTCTTTTGTTTCTGAAAACCACCCCCTTCAGTGTGTTTGCCCTCCTATATCACACCCTCCCCTTTCTTTCCCCTTTCTCTTTTTCCCTTCCCTTCCTTTTGTTATTTCCCCTTATTTCCCCCACTCCCCTTCCCTTTCTCTATCCCCCCTCCCCTTTTCCCCTTTTAATACTTGAAAGGTTAAATGTTTTATAAGTTAACTGAGTATGTGTAGGTTGACTTTAAGCAAATCTGCTGAGAAGAAGATTCAGGTATTTCTCCTCTGCTCCCTTTTCCCCCACTATTACCATAGGTTTTTTGGTACCTCTTAGTGTAATGAGATTTACCCCTTTCAATCCCCTCCCATCTCTTTCCTGTCCCCCTTTTTAGGGCAGTAGTGTTTTTTTAGATCATTCTATCTAAGTCATAGAAAATTCTAAGTGTCTGTCCCTTTTAGTTCTGTATATTCTATCGAATAGAGTCAAAATTCCTGAGAGTTATTAGTCTTTCTCCCAAGTGGGGTTAAAGCCAGTTACATCCCATTAGATAGTAGTCTCATGGATAGGTCATGAGTGTCCATCATTTCTGGCTAGGTGTATTCTCTCTGTTAGAGGTACATTTCTCAAGGTTTATGAGAATCTTTTTTTTTTTTTACTCCTATGCTGGAATATAGCCAGTTTCAATTTACTGGATTGTATTTTTTTTCTTTTACTGCCCTCCCCCCCTTTTTTTTTTTTACCTTTTCATGTGTCTCTTGAACCTCCTGTTTGATGCCCAAATTTTATGCTTAGCTCTGGTCTTTTCATCAGAAATTTTTGGAATTCTTCCATTTCGTTAAATGTCCATCTTTTTCCCTGGAAGAGAAGGCTCAGCTTTGCCGGAAAGCAGATTCTTGGCTGCATTCCAAGCTCCTGTGCTCTTTGAAATATCTCATTCCAGGCCCTTCGATCCCTTAAAGTTGATGCAGCCAGGTCCTGCGTGATCCTTACTGTGGCTCCTTGATATTTAAATTGTTTCTTTCTGGCTGCTTGCAGGATTTTTCTCTTTTATCTGATAGTTCTGCAGTTTGGCCACAACATTCCTTGGTGTTTTCATTTCAGGATCTTTTTCTGGTGGGGATCGATGTACTCTTTCAATAACTACTTTGCCCTCCAATTCCATGATATCAGTGCAGTTTTCTATCACTAGATCCTGTAATATTAAGCCCAGGCTTTTTTTTTCTTCAATGTTTTCAGGAAGTCCTATAATTTTGAGGTTGCTCCTTCTCGATCTATTCTCGAGGTCAGTGGTTTTGTTGATGAGATATTTTACATTTGCTTCTATTTTTTCTATTTTTTGATTTTGTTTAACTGACTCTTTCTGTCTCATGGAGTCATTAGTTTTTGTAGACTCCATTCTTTCATTAACCTTTTGCACCTCCTTTTCTAATTGGTCAATTCTACTTTTGAAAGAGCTTTCCATTTGACCAATTGAGGTTTTGAGAGAATCAATTTCTTTTTGCATTTGCCCATTTGAAGATCTGAGAGATTTGTTTTCTTGTTGCAAGGTGTTGTCTCCCCCAAATTTTCTAGTTGATTTTTAAACTCCTTCCTTATTTCTTCAAGGAAGTCTTTCTGTGATGAAGTACAGACTGCATTCTCCTCAGAGGTTCCAGGTTGCTCTGAGTTAGTGTCTTTCCCTTCCAAGAATTTTTCTATCGATCCACCTTTCCGCTGACCCTTCTTTATTTTGCTAAGACCTGAGTTGGGGAGGGGCTGGTTCACAGGGGCTTGGGATCACTAAAGGCTTTACTCACTGACTGTGCTTTCTCTGGGTGGCCAGTAGGAGGTGCTGGTTGCTTTCTCTGGAGTGTCTGTGACCTTGGTTGAGGCCCTCTCCCTTTCCTTGAAGGGAGGAGTTGGAGGTATTGAATTCTTTTGCCTTCAATCAATGGTGGGCTTTACCCTGGCCTGAGGTCATTCCTCAGCTGGGCTGGTTCTTCTGTTCACACACCTGGGCCTGAGGCAGAAGTAGTTTGCATTTGTTTGTTAGGGGAAAAGTCTGAGTTGTAATGGGACTCAGACCAGAGCAGCCTAGGGATGGTGTCCACAGCTCCCCTTCTCCAGAATTCTCCCCCCAGCCCTGTCCGGGATCTCCAGGGGGACAGCTCCAACACCAGCACCTCTGCTCCCCCGCAGACCCACGCCCCACGGTCCAGCCCCACCTCTGTTCCAGGCTCTCAGTCCCTCAGACTCCCCGTTCCAATTCAGCTGCTAGTCTGGTTGATGGGGTCGATCCTCCCTCTGGGCCCAGACTCACCAGCCCTTATTCAGCCACAGCTCCTGCTGGAGATAAATCTCAAGGTAGATGTTCTTTCTCTTGGCTTTTCTTTCTGGGTTTTATAGGTGAGATTTCTTTTAAGAGGTTTGTTTCATGTGATAGATGGGGAAGAGATCAGGAGACTTTAGAACTGTGCCTGTCTTCTCTCTGCCATCTTGGCCGGAAGTCTGAGAAAAACTTCCATTCTTTTTTTAAGAGAAGATTTTTTCTTCATTTATCTTTTGCACCTCTTTTTCCCGTTGCTCAGTTCTATTTTTCAAGGACTTTTCTATTTGCCCAGTTGTAGTTTTGAGAGAATCATTTTCTTTTTGCACTTGTCCAATTGAAGATCTGAGACAGTTGTTCTCATTTTGTATTTGTCCAATTGTATTTTCCAAGGATTTTTTTTCTTGTTGTGAGATGTTAATTTTCTCTTGCAACATGTTAATTTTCTCTTGAGTTTCTTTCCCCAATTTTTCCAATTGATTTTTAAATTCCTTCCTGATTTCTTTAAGGAAGTCTTTCTGGGCTGAGACCAATTCATATTCTCCTCAGCAGTGCTAGACCTCTCTGGGTTAGAATCTGTCTCTTCTAAGTATTTCTCTAAGCCCCCCCCCCCCTTCTCTGACATTTTTTCATCTTTCTAGGATCTTGTATGGGGGTGGGGTTGGCTCTCAGAGGTTTGCTTTTGAAGATCCTAGAGGCTTTGTTCACTTGTCTTAGTAGTTCCAAGGGCCAGCCATTAGGGGGTGCTGGTTACTTTCTTTGGAGTGTTTGAGGTCCTCAGCAGCGGGGTCTCAGTTGACCTTAAACACTGGGCTGGGACCTGGGGGAGGGAGTTACACTCTTTCCATTGAGTGAACTCTATTGCCTTGAGGTGGTGGTGGTCGTATAGGGGGGGTTGTTTATTGTTTGCTCTGGGCAAAGGGCTCTGCTGAAAGTATGGAGCTCTGATCCCCGGCCCAGCTGGTTATTCTCCAGGTGTGCTCTGATATTCTGTGCTGGAACTCTTCCTCCCGTAGCTCCTCTCCCCTGGGGCCAAAGACTCCCCAAGCTAAGGTTGGATTTCCCACTGCCCACTTACTGAAGTCTCCATGCCTGAGGATGGCCCTCTATTTTTCCCCAGGTGCTGTCCCCAGCTGATCCTTTGCTCTTGTCTCCCAGTTCACCCACGCTCCCCTGAGACAGACCTTCTTGGTAGGTGTTCTTCTCCTAGCTTCTCTTTCTGGATATTGTTGATCGAATTTCTGTTAAGAAGTTTCTCTCATGTTATTTTTGAGGGGGAAGAGGAGCACTTATCATGGTGTCTGTCTTCTCTCCACCATCTTGACTGGAAGTCTATATTTTTATTTTTTCAATCTTTTCCAAATACATTAAACATTTCTTAACATTTATTTTTTAAAATTTGGAGTATCAAACTATCTCCCCAGCCCACTGAGAAGGCAGGTAATATCTCCCTTATACATGTGAGGTCATGCAGAGTTTATTTCCATTTTAATCATGTTATAAAATAAAACACACTGATTCTTTGCCAAGATGGTGGAATACGCTAGGAACCAGCTGACCTCTCCTAACATTTACTTGCATACAATTTTAAAATAATGCTTTAAAAAAGAGGCAGAGCCAACAGAAGGTTAGAGGGAGATATTATATAGCTGCAATCACCTTAGGAGGTCTTTAGGGAGGTTTGTAACACCAGGAATGAGCACAGATCCAGAGAACAAAAGAACAACTGAATTGAGTTTTAGAGGCACCCTTGATAGCAGCAGCAATAGCTTAAGGAGCTCTAAGCCCAAGGTAATGGGCCTGAACAACTGATCAGGAAGAGTTTACAAGGGATCCTTTGCTGGCACTGAGTGCAGCTCACCTATAATTAGCAATTCTAGTGCCCATAAGCAATTATGGGTACCAGTTCTAGGGTACAGAAGAGTATTTGTGTCTGTCATAAGGGAGCAGGGACCTTGGTCACAGTTCTAGGGCTCAGAAGAGTGTTAGTACTTGTGGCTGCAAGAAGAGCAGGGGACTTGGTTGTAGTACCAGGGCCAAGAGGAGCACTGATACTTGTACCTAAGGAGAGCAGGAGCTTCCTGGGTAAATACCAGAGTAAGGACAGGGAGAGCAAGAACTACAGCTCTTCCTGGATCATACTAATTTGAAAGCACCAAGACCCTGCAAACTTCCAGAAATAACTCTGAAAAGAGCAGCATGAAAAAAAAACCTGAGCCTTGGCACAGTGCAACCCTACTCCCTATTGAACAAAACTTAAATATAATCAATAGTTCAAAGTCAAGAAACTGAATGGGAAAATAAGTAAAAAATCAACAAAAAAAGAACTTGAACATAAAAGCTACTATGGTGGCAGGGAAGACCAAAATATAAACCCAGAAGATGACAACAGTATGAAAATAGCTACCAAAAAAAGCTTCCAAGAAAAATGCTAATTGAACTAAAGGCAAACAAAAATTCATGAAAGAGTTAAAGAAAGAAATGAGTGATAGCAGAAAAATAGTAAAAAAAATTAGTGATGCAGTAAAATTATGAATAGAGAATTAACAGCTTGGTAAAAGAAACACCAAAAATACCAAAGAAAATAACATCTTAAAAACTAGAATTGACCTAATTAAAAGCAGCACGAAAATTCACTGAAAAAAAGAATTCTTTTAAAAACAGAATAGGTCAAATGGAATGGGAGGTACAAAAATTCATTAAAGAAAAGAAATACTAAAAAAAGCAGAACTGGCTAAATGGAAAAAAGAGGTATAATGGTATATTGGTATATAAAGAGGTATATTGAAGAAAATAATACGTTAAAAATTAGAATTGGACAAGTGGAAGTTAATGAATTCATGAAACTTTAAGAAACAATAAAACAAAGTAAAAAAGAATGAGCAAAATAGAAAATGTGAAATATTTCACTGGAAACACAACAGACTTGGAAAATAAATCAAGGAGAGGAGAATTTAAGAATTATTAGAAACCAAAAGGTATGACTTTAAAAATAAGCCTAGAAATAACATTTCAGTAAAGTACCAGGGAGGGTAAACTAGAAATTGAAAGAACCCATTGATTGCCTCCTGAAATAGATCTCAAAATGAAAACTTGCAGGGATAGTATAGCCAAATTCAAGAGCTCCAACATAAAGGAGAAAATATTGCAAGTAGACAGAAAGAAGCAAGTCAATGTAGTCACAGTCAGGATCACACAAGATTTAGCATTCCACATTAAAAAAGTAGAGGGCTTGGAATATGATCTATTAGAATGCAAAGAACATAGGATAAATCAAGAAAAATATACCCAGAAAAACTGATAATAATTCTTTAGGGGGAAAAATGGATTTTTAATGAAAATTAAAACTTTCAAGAAATCCTGATGAAAAGACCAGAACTGAATAAAAAATCTAGTGTTCAAACAGAAGACTCAAGAGAATCATAGAAAGGTAAACAAGAGTGTACACATAGGTAATTCAATAAAGTTTAATTGTTTATATTGCTAAATGGGAAAATGAATTTTCATTAATAGGGCAATTGGAAAGAGTCTGCATAGAGAGTATGGTTGTGAATTCATTATATTGCTATGATCACAAAAAATTGGAGGCATGAAAAAGAAGGGAGAAGTTTTTTTTTTAACATAAAAGAGGCATGCGTAAGAGTTTTTATAGTGGAAGCATGCAAATAAGAGTCTTGATAATGGTAGTGGTGGTGGCAGGCAATGCTTGAATGTCACTCTCATAGGAATTGGTTCAAAATAAGAGAAAAAACATTTTACACACACACACACACACACACACACACACACACACACACACACACATTCACTTGCATCTAATCCAATAGGGAATAGAAGGGAAGGAGATAAAAGATGTGGGGAAGGAGAAGGAATTTTAAAATGGAGGGTGTGTTAAGGAAGGCAGCTGTCAGAAGCACAACAAACTTGTGCTATAAGAAATTTCAAGTAGAATGACTTCAATATGAGCTGATACAAAATGAAGCGAGTAGAAACAGAACAACATTGAACACTGTAACAATATTGTAACAATAATCAACTTAAATACTTACCTACTGTGATCGAGACAATATTCAAGACAAACCCAAAGGACTCATGATGAAAAAATGACATCAGTTACGGAGACAGAACTGATAAACTCTTGAGTGCAAACTAAAATATACTTTTTCACTTTATTTTTCTTCCTTGTGTTTTCTTTTTTAAATTTCTGTAGTTTGTATTTTAACCTTTTTTCTTTTTAAATTATGCATTTAATATTCTCTCCCTCCTTCCCGGCCCCTCCTATGCCTACTGAGAAAACAAACAATATATCAGTTATACATGTTAAATTAAGCAAAGCACGTTTCTATATCAGTCAAATCACAAAACAAAGCAAAATGGAAAATAAAGCAAGAAAACAAGATTTCAGTTTGCACTCAGAGTTCATCAGGTCTCTGACTTAAAGTGATTATAATTTTTTCCATCATGAATCTTTTAAATTATTGTATTGATCAAAGCAATCAAGTCTTTTACAACTGGTCATCATTGCTATTGCTATTATTGTGTCTAATATTCTCTTTGTTCTACTTACTTCACTCTGCATTAATTCATATAGGTCTTGCCATGTTTTTTTCTGAAATCAGCCCACTTGTTATTTATCATAGCACAATAGTATTCCATTACAATCATATGTCACAACTTATTCCTCAATTGCCAATTATTTGCCACCACAAAAAAGAGCTGCAATAAATATTTTTGTAAGTATAGGTCCTTTTCCTTTTATTCTTTGAACCTTTTTGGTATACAGACCTAGTAGGGATAGTGTTGGATCAAAGGCTATTTTATGCCCTTCAGACATAAAATCCCATACTGGTTCACTACTCCACCAAAAATCTATTAATATACCTATTTTCCCGTATTCTTTCCAGCATTTGTCACTTTTGATTAATGTTTATAGTCATATATCATAATTTGTTCAATCATTCCTCAATTGTTGGGTATCCCCTCAATTTCCAGTTCTTATGTTGCAGACATCCAAATATTTTATATGGTCTGCAGTGATTCTAGCTCTTCTTGCTGGTTTTTATTGGTAGAATGAAGAAATGCTGATGATTTATGTAATTTTATAGTATATTCTGCATCTTTGCTAAAGTTGTTCAATATTTCAACTAGTTTTTTAGGGTTCTTTAAGCTTATTGCAAAGAATGATAATTTTGTTTCTTCTTTGCCTATTTTTAATTACTTCATTTTCTTTTATTACTTTTTTATTATCTTGTACAATATTGAATAATAGTGCTATAAATATTTTTGTACCTATATGTCTTTTCTCCTTTTCTCTGATCTGTTTGGGACACAAACCTAGCAGTGGTATTACTGGTTCAAAGTCTATGGTCAGAGGATTTGAACTCTGACTTTTAGGTCTAATTCCAAGTTGTTCTCCAGAATATTTGGATTAGTTTGTAACTCCACCAAAAGTACATTAGTGTACTTCAATTTCCCACATCCGCTGCAGCATTTATCATTTTTCTTTTCTGTCGTTTTAGTCAATTTGATAAGTATGAGGTGATATTTAAGAGTTTTAATTTGCAGTTCTCTAATCAATAGTACTGAGAATGTTTTTAATGTGACTGCTGATTGCTTTGATTTCCTCTTCTGACAATTGACTGTTTATATCCTTCAACTATTTATGAAATGGGGAATGATTCTTTTTTAAATAGATTTGGCTCAGTTCTCTCTATATTTGAAGAAATAAGGCTTTATTAGAGAAATTTGCCACAAAATTTTTCCTGCCAGTTTTCTGCTTTCCTTTTGAATTTTGGGAGCATTAATTTTATTTGTACAAAGACCTTTTAATTTAATGTAATCAAAATTATCCATTGTGCTTCTGGTGATCTTCTATTATCTATTGTTGGTCATAAACTCATCTCTTATCCATAAATCTGACTTGTGAATTTTTCCACATCCTCCTAATTTACTTATATTGTACTTTATGTCTAAATCATTAATCCATTTTGACCTTATCTTGGTATAGTATGAAATGTTGATCTATGCCTAGTTTCTTACCAAACTACTTTGCACTTTTTCCAACAATTTTTTTTGAGATGTTGAGTTCTTGCCCCACAAACTTGAATCTTTGGATTTATCAAAAAATAGGCTACTATGGTTATACGTTATGTGTCTGATCTATTTTACTGATCCACCACTCTATTTCTTAGCCAGTACCAGATAGTTCTCATTACTGCTATACTGTGTCTAATATTCTCTTTGTTCTACTTACTTCACTCTGCATCAGTTCATATAGGTCTTGACATGTTTTTCTGAAATCAGTCCACTTGTTATTTATCATAGCACAATAGTACTCCATCACAAACAAACATATGTCACAATCATATATATATATATATATATATATATATATATATATGATATATGACTATGATAAAATGCTATTGTGCTATAAGAAATAACAAGTAGAATGACTTCAAAAAACACTTGAAATGTCTTTTAATTAAACAAACATACAGTTTGGCATCTGGTACTAGTGCACATTTCCCTCCTCTTCCCTTTCCTTCCCATAGGTTCCCTAGACATTCTGGATCTCTTGTTTTGTTAGTTGAATTTTGATATTTTTCTAGCTCTGTGAAATAATTCAAAGTATTTCAATTGGTATGATATTGAATAAGTAAATAAACAGGCAAAATGTTATTTTTATTATATCGGTTCAGCCTACCCACGGGCAATTAATATTTCTCCAATTGTTTATATCTTTCTTTATATGTTTGAAAAGTGTTTTATAGTTGTGTTCATTTAGTCCCTGGATTTGTCTTGACAGGCAGACATCCAAGTTATTATTATCCACAGTCATTTTAAATCTTCTTGCTAAGCTGTCTTAAGTCTTAGGCACAGGGTAATGATGCCATGTCATATTGGGAGTAGCTGTATACTTTGAAAGCACCTTCTGAACCTTTCTCTATTTCCCTGGACGTGCCTATATCGAGGTTGTGATTTATGACTTACAGGAAATTCCTACTTCAGGTAGGAGTTCATGTTAAATGGTTTCAATAAAAAAAAGTTTGACTTCAAATGCAAATTGGTGAAGTCAAATCAGTACAGGGTAGTTTAGGTAGAACCCTGTTGTGCCAGGAACAACCTTGCAGCCTAGGAAGAATGGTGTTCCTTTCACAATGGTGAACTGTAGACTTTGGCCTCTTCAACCAGTTCAGAGGTCAGTAATTCAGCTGATATCTGTTCTCTACAAGAAATGCCAACACATTGCTAATACTTGGCTATATGATCTGGTTTTTCCATGTCCAATCTGGCAACTTCAGATACCCTTTCCCCTTCCCTAGGGATAAAGAGCATCATTCCCTGTACCAGTGATTAGATATCAGGAATAGGAAGTGATTTGTGGATTTGTGGAGACAGCCCTTTTTTTTTTTAAAGAGATGAATTTTATTTCTCTTAAGAACATGCGCTAACTGGAAGTAAACACAGAAAGTTGGACTTGTTTAATGGATAGATAAGATTTATTTGGATGTGATTTATATGAAAATGAATGTTGCCAAAATGCCTTCAAAAGTTTTTGAAAACTGTTATTTAAGGTACATATTCATTGAAATCTTTTTTTATATTACCTACATTTTCTATTGTAAGTCTTCTAGCCTTACCCTTTCAAAGAGCTATCCTATATAACAATTTTTCTAAATGAAAAAAAAAGAGAAAAAATTGACAAAACATGTTAAAATATGAAAATACATGCATTTTCTACCCACAGATTTCCCACTTTTGTAAAGGAGTTGTTGTTGGTGGTGGGGATTATTTTCTCGTGGCTTCTTTAAGTCTATTCTTCTTCTTTAGGATATTATAATATTACTTCCAATTATTTTGTGGTGGTTTCTCATTCTGTTTACATTGTGCATTTCATGGAAAACAATTAAAAATGAAATAAGTTAATCTCTTTTCTAACTCTATATGTACAATTATTTTTAATAGACACAGCCATATCTTACCAGAATTATCACTATCCTTAACTAGAGATTTGAGTTAAAGGGATGTTTTTACCCCAAGGTTGAATTCTAAATGCTCATGCAAATCCTATCTTCCCTGATGTTCCCATTAAATTAGTCTGGTGAAGAAGTTTTACAAGTTTATATAATAACAGTTAAAATAATTTATCATCATGGAGTGGAGCAATTAAAAATAACACTTATTCTAGGGTTTCAGAATACAGAAGAACATTTAATATTGTAAACTGTCTGATCTCAGCTCAGTCATTAAGACTATATTCCCACACCACCTATTGAATAAGAACTTTATCTAGGGAAAGTGTTTCCCAAACTAAACTGAAGAACTGTTGGACTGGCAAGTTCTAGCTTCCCCATGTAGTTTAGTGATTAGACTAACACCAACTGCAGATCAAGGATTAAGCCTGCAAACTAACCAAACACATTAATAGAAAGTGATTAATTTAAAAAAATGTTCAGTTGCACTCTGATATATAACATGAATATATAAGAAGTATATATATACATAAAATGCTTGCATACGTACATACACACACATATATTTATATATATACACATATAACTACATATAACAAGTTCAGTAACACTTGTATAAAGTGGATATGTGTACATTTGTATATATATATAATTCTTTAATACATATATGTATATTTGTATAAATACAAATATACATATTTATATAAAATTCTTGAAAATATATATGTGTGTGTGTGTGTGTGTGTGTGTGTGCTTGTGTTTGTGTTTGTTTCTGTGTGTGTGTGTGTGTGTGTGTTCAAGAATTATTTGTTATCCAGAAATAAAGGCAGGGATTATTTTCAAAAGTGAAAAATTGAGAAGCTTGGGAAGGATCTTATAACTGTTGCAATGCTCTTGACCTCTCAGAGTGAAATACAAATAAGCCTAATTGCAATTCCAAAATACTATCTGGCAGATACAGCTTTTGCTATGCGCAGTAATCTCTTGGTTATTCTCACTTTACTTTGCATCAGTTCATATTGATCCTGTCATGTTTTTCTAAGTTCCCTCAGTCATTTCTGATAGCATAGTACTATTTCACCACAATCATATGCCACAACTTGCTCAGCCATTTCTCAATTGAGTAACATCCTTCAATTGCTCTGCCCCCCACAAAAAGAGCTGCTATAAATATTTTTGTCCATATAGTTCCTTTACCTTTTTCCTTTGATCTCTTAGAAATACAGATTTAGCAGTGTTATCAATATTTAGCAGCTGGATCAAAGGGCATACATACATAATTTTATAACCTTTTAGACATAGTTCTAAATTATTCTCCAGAATGGTTGGATCAATTCACTACTCTGATTTTGTTTTAGTGTTTCTTGATATATCAAGAAATCATTAGCTTCCACTTATTCAATTTTGCTTTTTTAAGGTATTCTTTTGTTCAGTGAATTTTTGTGCCTCTTTCTTCAACATTTTTTGGTGTTTCTTTTACCATACTACTAATTCTCTTTTCATATTTTTTTTGCTTCAATTTCATTTCTTTTCCTAATTTTTCATTTATCACTCATCTCATTTCTTTCTTCTGTTAGTTGTGGGTCCAATTAGCTTTTTTTGGGTAATTGTTTTCATATTATTCTTTTCTTCTGAGTTTATGTCTTAGTTTCCCTTCAAGTTCTTTTTTTTTTTTGGTGGTTTCTCATTTCCCCAATCTATTTCTTGACTTTAAACTTTATGTTAAAGTTGTGTTCTCCACCTGGTAGTGGGGATAAACTTCAGACTTTCTCATGCTGCTATTTTCAGAGCTAGTTCTGAGCTTGGCAAGTTCTTGGTGCTTCCAATGTGGTGTAATTCTGGAAAAGGTATAACTACTGCTCTCCTGGTCTGTGCTCTGGTCTTTAACCATAAAGGACCATTGGTCTCCTGCAACTGTAAGTGGTAGTGCTCTTCTTTTCTTTGGAACTGTGACCTACTGCCTTGTGAACTATCACCAGCACTCCTCTCCACCTTGAAACTGAGACCTAGATCTATGTATAGTCAATAGAGTTGGCAATCAGTGACCGCTGTGCAGTGCCAGCAAAAAGTCCTTTTCAATTTCTTTCTGAACAGTTGCTCAATCTTCTCATTGTCTGTGGGCTTAAAGTTCCTGTAGCTTCTGCAATCATTGCTGCTTCTTTTACAGACAGCTGTTGCTGTCACAGTATGTGTGGGCCCTGGACAGACATCCACCTGCTAACCTCTCAGTTTTTCTTAGGCCAGAAAAAAGTCTCTCCTTCCCTGACCTTTTGTTGACTCTGCTGCCCTGAAATTTGATGTCAAGTGTTGTTTGGAAGAGAATTCTGGGAGAGTTCTTCTGAGTGGCTGTCCTTAATTTGCCATCTTGTCTGTGAAATGATGACATTTATCATGTGATTGGTATTAAGAATCAATATTTCCAGACCTTTCACATTCTTTTTTTTGCAAGATAATAAGATTAAGTGACTTGCCCAAGATCATACAGCTAAGTATTATAGTGTCTGAGGCTGGATTTGAACTAAGATCCTCCTGATACCAGGGTCAGTGCTCTAGCCACTGTGCCTCTTAGCTGCCCTGACATTTCACATTCTTATGCTGATGCTTTCTTATTGCTTGATCTGATGTTTTTGCTATGACCAAGAGGTCTGATATCTGAAGCAAATTCAGTGGAGTAAGAAAAAAAACATTTTCCTTAGGTAGATTCCTTCACACCAGGAGAATGGGAAATTCATTCTCCAGAGAGGCTATTTCCAACATCTGTGCTATGTCTTATGACCTTTGCTGTCAAACTTCCAACCCCCAGGAATTTTGAACCAATTTGAGTCTTCTTGACTCCCAGTCTGGCATTTTATCCATTTAACACTCAACTTTTTTTATTTAGACTCAAAAAAAACCTTGTTACTTCTTAATGATTTCACTTCCCCCTCCCCTCCTTGTAAATAAATTGTTGAATAAAGCAAATTAACACATTGCTCATATCTGAAAATGAAGTCCTCATTCTTTAATGAAAAAAATACTACATTTGCCCTTAGAGAATCAAGGTCCAAGTTCAAGCCTTGCCCTCATTGCCTATATGATCTTCTTTAGGCAAGTCAATGAATTCCATCATTTGAAAAAGAAAAGAAGAGGTTATATCAAATTATGTCTCAAGTCCCTTCTAGCTTAACATCTATGATCCTGTTGTTTTGTACTGCTGCTGAGAGGGAAAAGATGTACTTTGGTGTTAGTTCTTTGAAATCAATAGTCACAGTATTTCTCAGAGGTATGAAGTCTTACTGTTATTTTTATTTTTCATTATTGTGCTTATCCCCTCATTCTGCTCATTTAGTTCACAATGAAATTCATGTATTTTCCTAAGTCTTTCTGAAGTTTTCATGTTTGTCATTTCTTAGAACACAATATTGCATTATATTCATATACACTACAATTTGTTCAATCATTGCTCAATACTACCTACTTTCCTCCTGGCCTTTTTGTAAAAAAAATGCAGCTTTGAATAACATTGTATATATTTGTATGTATGTGTGAATATGTACATATACATACATACCTGTATCCATATATCTTTCTCTCTCTCTCTCTCTCTCTCTCTCTCTCTCTCTCTCTCTCTCTCTTTCTATGTTCCATCTACCACATATATAAAGCAGCTAGGTAGCACAATGGATAGAGTGTCAAGCCTGGAGTCAGGAAGACTAGAGTTCAAATCTAATTTCAGGCAATAACTAATAGCCACATATCCCTGTGCAAATCCCTTGTTTGCCTCATTTCCCCTCTTCTATAAAATGAACTGGAGAAGGAAATATCAAGCCATTACACTATCTCTTCCAACAGAACCCCAAATGGGATCATGAAGAATTGGACACAAACTGAATAATGATTTGTATGTTAGGGAAGGGGCCGGACCTTTGATTTCACTAATATAAGGAAATCTTAGCTTGGAAACTTTCCACTGATGAAGATAAGCAAATTTTCCAAACAACCTTATGCACTTTTGATCTTCCTAGCACCATAGAATTTAAAGCACTATGCTAATTACTGCTACTATACTACTACTACCAACACCACCACTACCACTACTACTACAACTCAATATTTATGTAATTTTTACTTTGTGCCAGACATTTTTTTCTATTTTTTGATTTTTGCAAGGAAATGGGGTTAAGTGACTTGTTCAATGTCACACAGAGAGGTAATTATTAAGTGTCTGAGGCCAGGACTGAACTCAGGTCCTTCTGACTCTAGGGTTGGTCCTCTATCCACTGCACCACCTAGTTGCCCCTGCCAGATGTTTTTAAATGTGCTTTATAATTACTATCTCATTTGATCTTCCAAAGGAATTTTTCTTATCTCCACAAATGAGGAAAATGAGACAAGCAGAGGTTAAGTGACTTCCTCAAAATTATATAGCTGGGAGGTGTCTGAGAATGGTGCTCCATCTATCTGTGCAACCTATCTGACTCTAGCACTAGATAATTCAACCTAGCCAGGTCATTTAAACACTATGAGCTTCAGTTATCACTCTCAGACTTATCAGTTTATATACTGTGTTGAAGGAAGGAGTTCTTATATCAATGAAATCTTAGTAGCATAAGATCAATGAGATCAAAGTAACACAAAGATCAGACTAACTGTTCCACCTCTGAACATGACCTTTTTCTAGAGCCTAAAAACAAAAATTGCTTTAAGATTTATAAAATCTTGTAACAGTCCAATCAGTCAGATTATGTCTACTCATCCTGAAAAAACTCTCAGTTCATCCTTCTGTTCCTGCTATTATCTTTCATTTCTTCTGCCTTTTGTAGCTACTCCTTGAAAGGCAGAGCTTCTATTTAGCTCTCTCTTTTCATTCCTCTCATTCTTTTCTTAACCCCTTATAATCCGACTTCTTTCTTTATCATTCCTTGGAAACTGCCCTCTCCAAAGCTACCAGGGATCTCTAAATTCCAAGTCCAGTGTCCTTTTCTCAATCCTCATTCATCTTGACTTCTCTGCAGTCTTTTGCATTGTTGATCTCCTTGATACTCTCTTCTCTCTAGATTTTCCAGACAACACTGTTCTCCTCCCACCTATCTGACCACTTTCTTTTTGTCTTCTTTGTAGGATCCTCCTCCAGATCATATTCTTTAATTATAAATGCCCCTCAGGATTCTTTCCTAGGACCTCTTCTCACCTCTCTCTCTCTCTCTCTCTCTCTCTCTCTCTCTCTCTCTATATATATATATATATATATATATATATATATATTGCTTTATTTGCTGATCTTCATGAATTTAATTACTATCCCTAAACCTACCTCAATATGGTCTCCAATGCTGATCTTCAATCTCACACCTCCACCTGTCTTTCAGATGTCTCCAACTAAATATCCAGTAAACAACTTAAATTCACTATGTCCAAAACCAATAAACTTTATTCCCTACCTAACCCCCAACCCTCCCCACATCCTACCTTCCCTGTTACTGTAGATGGCAATATCATTCTTTTAGTCCATTCGGTTTGAAACCTAGGGGCTATTCTGAATTCCTTTGCTATCTCCCACTGACTTTCCCACTCCATCCAAACTGCTGCTAATACAAATTGATTTCACTTTTATAACATCTGTCAAAAACATCCACTTCTTTCCCTTTTCCCTTTCTACTCTTTAGTAGATGCTCATCACTTCACACCTGAATTATTGCAATGGTCTGATGATGGGTGTGCCTGTCTCTAGTCTTTCCTCCACCAATTATTCTCCATTAAAGCACTAAGTGATTTTCCTAAAATGCAAGTCTCTTCATGTTACCCCTGTATTCAGTAAACTCCAGTGGCTTCCTATAGCCTCCAGGAGCAATTATTAAAAACTCTGTTTGACATTCAAAACTCTTCATCATCTAGCTATTTCCAACCTTTCCAGTTTTCTTATACTATAATCTCTGACATGTTCTCTTTGATATAGTGACTCTGACCTCTTGGCTATTCCCAGAATTCTTTTTTATGGAACATACTCTCTCCTGAGCTCTTAATTATTGACCTCTATGTATTCCTTTAAGAACCCAGCCAAAACTCTACAAAATTCTTCCTTCTACAGGAAGTCTTCCCCAACCCTCTTTCTTCTTTTAATTATTTTCCATTTATCCTATATATAGCTTGCTTTGTATATAATTATTTATGTGTTGTATCCCATATAAGACTGCAAGCTCCTTGAAGGCTCGACTGTCTTTTGCCTCTTTGGGTATCTCTGGTACTTAACCTAGTGCTTAGCACATGGTAAATGTTAAAAAAATATTTATTTATTGTTTGATTGATTACTTTTCTTTCTAAAAAAAATGAAATAAGTTCAAAAAAGGGATATGCTAAATGTAGCAATTTATGGAGCCAAGACTTAAATTTAGGTATCCTGGACCTCAGAAGATATAAGAGTTAATACTTCTTGAGGAGAAGCAATCTACCTTCCTCTGAGCAATCAAAAACTATAGGGAAGTAGATTTTGGTTCACTTTAAGAAAGACTTTTCTAACAGTCAATACTGTCCAAAATGTAATAAATGACTTTGAGAAGCAATGAGTTTTCCATCACTGGAAGCTTTCAAGAAAAGGTTGGATGATCCAAGGTCAGGAATATTTTAGAAAGTGTTCTTGCTTTGGAAAGATGTTGAACTAAATGTTGGCTAGAGCTCCTTTCCTTTCTATCTCTAAGATACAGGAAGCAAATTAAATCATCAACAGATATTTATTAGGTTACCATGTGCCAGACACTAACTGGAGCACTGGCACTTCAAAGAAAGACAAAAACTCTGTCTTTGCCCTCAAGGAAAGGAAATTCTACTGGAGAAGAGAAAACTTTGGTAGCTGGGCAGATAGGAGAAAGAGGGGCGGAGAGTGAGCAGAGCTTTCCAGATGTGGAAAATAATGACTGCATCCCAGAGATGGGGTAGGGAGTATTTGGTTTTGGTAACTATAATGAAATTGGTGTAGCTACTTAATATTCTATATGGAAGAGAGTCTGGAAATATAGGTAAGGACCAGGTTATAAAGAGCTTTAAATGCCAAACAAAGAAGTTTATACCTGGCTTTGGAGGAAGCAGAGAGTCACTGGAGTTTATTGAGTAGGAGGATGACACATTTGGAATTACACTTGAGAAAAATCACCTTTGTAATGGAAGGATGGATTGAAGTGGAGACACTTGAGGGAAGGAGCATGGTTAGAAGGGTATTGTGTCCAAATGAAAGATGATGAGGACTTGAATTAGGATAGTGATTTTGTGAGAGGAGAAGAGGAGGTAATTATGAAAGACATTGTGAATCATCGGTTTGGCAAGGGATTGGGTATGTGAGATTAATGAGAATGAGGAGTAGAGGATGATACTGAGGTTGTAAGTCTGGGGAGATGATGGTACCTTAGAAGTTGGGAAGAGAGGAAGGTTTTGAAGGGAAAATAATGAATTTGATTTGGGTATATTTGAGATGCCAGGAAATCTATTTTGATTCCAAAAGGCAGTTAGTGATAAACAGTTTCAGGAAAGAGAGTAGGAATGGGGGTCTTGATGGGAGAAACATGCCTGACTTCCTTTACAACATTTTTACATCCATCCTCTTCTCTTCTCTTCATTAACATGGCCTCCACTCTCATTCATTGCCCCTCTGCTGTTCTATTGTGATAGCCTCCTTCCTCATTGGATTTCCCTCTTCCTAGTCTTTCCTCTCTCCAGTCTGTCTTCTAACTGATACTAGATTAATATTCCTCAAGTATAGTCTGGGCCATGTGACTCCCCCTCCTCCTTTGACTAGCTCCCATGACTCCTAAATAGGTGCTCAGATGAAATATGAACTCCTCTATTTGACATTTAAAGACCTTCCCACTACTTGTCCAGGATTATTGCTCACTACTCTTCTTCATGTACTCTCTTTCTAGTCAAAATCAATCTGTTTGCTGTTCCCCATATATATACAACTTTCTATCCACTGTCACTGCATTTGCATAGACTGCACCTTATGTCTAGAGAGGTAAGCATGGGACTTCTTGGTTTCCTTCAGGTCTCCTCTGCATGAGACCTATCTTGAGTTCCCCATTTGCTAGTTTTTCCCTCTTGAAATTTCTTTGTATTTATCTGATATGTATTTTGTGTTTATTCTCTCTACAAGAAGCCTTTTCTATTCCCTGAAGTTGCTAGTGGATAGAAAGGGGATCCTTGCAGTTAGAAAGACCTGGGGTTACGGAAGGACTGATGCTGACACATACTGGTAGCTGTATGATTCTGGGCTTTAAGTTGAAGAGACTAGCCTTCATGGGTGGAAGGGTTTCTGTCACCTAGAATTTCACTATGCAACAGAAATTATAGTTCAGTAGCCATCTCTATTTATTTTATAAATAGTCACATACATGTATTTTATCTCCCTCCTAGGAATAAAAGTTCTTTGAGGACAGGAACTGTTTCATTTTTTTATCCCCTAATGTCAAGCACTAGGTACATAGTACCAGTAATTAATACTGGTGTTGAATGAATTAATATTCAGTGCTGAATGAATGCATAAATAATATTTCTCTGTTTTATTTTGGGACAAAATCTAAAATGCCTTGGAGGATCCTTCTTGATAACTTGATCAGTTCCCTGTTTGGTACCCCTTAAACTTCTTTCCCCAGTACCTTATAATCATGTCAGGCAAATGGGGTTATCCTTAGGAAGAAGAGGAACCCAAAGGGTGGATGGGTGAGAAGGAGAATATTACATGGAGAAGTTAGTTTCCAAGTTACTTTTTGACTTCAGTGCCTGATATGTACAGTATAAATATACGGCTGTAATTAGGCTTACTCAGATCATATTATGCCAATGTAAATTGAGTTATAACATCAAAGGCCTCTTTGTTTAGTGAACCAAGCATTTTGTGTTAGTATCTGCATTTGTCCTCGTTATTTTCTGGCATTTTTGCTCATTGCTGGCATTGTGTCCTCAAGTGGAGAGTCATAAAAATTAAGTGATTTATGAAATCTATTATGAACTTCTGGTTAATAGAAAATGTGCTAAATGGCAAATGTGGGGCCATGGTATTTGCACCAGAGGAGACCTTGGACTCTGCATTCTCCTGTTTAATCCCTGGGGAATTACATTATTAATATTCTTTCTATCTCTCCCCACTGCCTCATCCCATTCACCTATTTAGGGCAATAAATGATTTAAGACTTATTTCTCTACTATTTACACATATTATATGCTGTAAGTAGTTAATGAATGTAGTTCATGTCCTCTGTAGTGCCCTGAAATTTCAGTTCATTACTATTAATACCAACAATATCAGGATCTTACACATTGCGGAATTCAATAAATGTTTTCTGAGGTAATGAGAATTTTTTATTTGCATAGAGGATCATATTTTGTCATCTATTATCTCACTTGATCCTCTTAGTAATTTGTCAGGTAGAGAATGTGATATTATTTCCATTTTACAGAGAAGGCAGAGTGAGGAAGTGGCTTTCCTACCATATAAAAAAATTTGTGTAGGGGCAGGACTAAAGCTCAGGTCAGTTCTTCTAGAGGCAGGATGGTATGGCCAATAGCACACCAGACTGGGAATTAGAAAGACCTAGGTTCAAATTCTTTGTCAGAGTAGCTGTGTACAGTAAATTCCTCAACCTCTCTTGGCCTCAGTTCCTGATTTGCAAAATGGGGGATTGGCCTCAATATTCTCTAAGGTCTCTTTCAAGTCTAAATCTATGATCTGAAGTATACTAAACTGAATGTTGTGAACTAGGAAGCACCAGGCCATGATTTTGAATGTGAATTCTTGCTGCAGAGAAATGAACTTTGGAGCTTAAGTCCCACCCTTTTTCTGGAGATAATCTATTTCCTACACAGATTGGGCAACTCTGACTATTTTTTTCCATATCATCTGTAATTCTATCTAGGGAAAGTACTGTATCTTACAAAGAAATGCTAAAAAGTCTTTAACTTAGACTAAAAAAAACTGATGCTCAGGCAACGTGGCTGAAAGGGAAGGATTTGTGACTGACTGATGGATTTGTGTTATTTCAGTATTTCCAGGTTGCCATAAACAATTCTGTAATAGCCATTTCATAGACTAGAGAGAGATCCAGGCACCCCATCTTCCCCTTAAATTTTTTGTTGTTCAGTCATTTTAGGTTGTGTTTGGTTTTTTCTGACCTCATTTAGGATTTTCTTGGCAGAGATACTGAGTGGTGGAATTTTCCTTCTCCTTAGTTTCCTCAAGAACTTGAGACAAGGGGCAGCTAGGTGGCACAGTGGATAAAGCACCGGCCCTGGAGTCAGGAGTACCTGGGTTCAAATCCGGTCTCAGACACTTAATAATTACCTAGCTATGTGGCCTTGGGCAAGCCACTTAACCCCATTGCCTTGTAAAAAAAAGAACTTGAGACAAACAGGTTTAAGTGACTTGTCCAGGGTCACACAGCTAGAAAATGAGGCAGATTTGAATTCAGGAAGATGATAGGCTTGGCACTCTATTCACTATGCCATCTAACTGCCTTTAAATAACTCACCACAAATCATCTAGCATTCAGAAGTTTATCTAAGTCTTTTCTGGGTAAACTTCCCTTCTTAAACCTATACCTCTTCCTGGAAGGTAGAAAGGTCCATGAGATGATCTACTGCTCCCTTCAGTGCAAGATTAAAATTCATTCATTCCTTTAATTAGCGTTTAGGAATTGGGAAAGAAGCCAATATTATCCTTGCCTCTCCATATCTTCTGTGAATGTGTAAGTTTTTTTTTATATATAACTTGTAATCACCTTTCCAGACTGAAGAAATCTCACTTTTCCCCCAATCGGTTCTCATGATCTCTCTCTCTCTCTCTCTCTCTCTCTCTCTCTCTCTCTCTCTCTCTCTTTCTCTTCTCTCTCTCTTTTTCTCTTCTCTCTCTTTTTCTCTTCTCTCTCTTTCTCTTCTCTCTCTCTTTCTCTTCTCTCTCTCTCCTCTCTCTCTCTCTCTCTCTCTCTCTCTCTCTCTCTCTCTCTCTCTCCCTCTCTCTCTCTCCCTCTCTCCTCTCTCTCTTTTTCTCTCTCTCTCTCTCTCTCTCTCTCTCTCTCTCCTACATTCTATTCCTCAGTCATCATCTAGATAAACAATTTCTTTTGGAGAAAAGACCAGTCACCCTCACCAACTGTTGACCATCTACAGGGCAAATCAGTTAGTCTAGATGAATTAGTGAGACCCCCCCTGAGGGAGAGACAGCAGGCAATTTGAACCAAAATAAACCCATATTATTTTTTGTTGTTGGTTTTAGTTTTGTTTTTTGGCAAGGCATTGGGGTTAAGTGACTTGTCTATGGTAATACAGCTAGTAAGTATCTAGTTTCTGAGGGTGGAATTGAATGCAGGTCCAGGAACCACGCTCTATCTGCTGTGCCTCCTAGCTGACCCAAACCCCTACTACCTTGAACATTACCTGTCTTGACAAGCCAAGAGCCTGAACCAGAAGCCTTGGAATGGCCTTCCAGAATACCAAACTTGCTTTCAATTCAGACCAGAAGCTATCATTGGAGAAACAATTCTTAAAGAGAAAGGATCAGCCATTACAATCAACTATAAGCCTTGGGTTTAGCAGTATCCTCCAGAGTTCTGGTTCTGATCCTGACCCTGTCTTCTAGCCATCAATGAGGGGATGAGATCATAATGAAGGGGCTCACCTTCTTATAATCACCACTCCTGTCAACTGCTGACCAGAGAGGTAAAGTTTCAGAGAGGCAATATTCCCCAGAATACACATTCTCCTTTCAGCCCAGCTCTCCTATGCTCACATCTAGGGAAACCATCCTATATGGAAATGCAACTTGATAATTGTTTGTGTGAGTGTTGCTTCCATAGCTATCAGAGATCCATAAAGAAATGTTCTTGCCACCAAAGACCTTGACACTGTCAAAAGGTTCATTATTAGAAACTGATACAATTTATCATGGAAGTGATATTAAAGAAGAAACATTACATTCTTTTTTTTTTTATCATAGTACCCTGCATACCCTGGTACCTTTTCATTTGATTTTCAGCTGAAATCTTCTATATGAATTATTCCTTCATTAGAATGTGCACTTCTTTTTAATTTTTAATCTGAATGCTTTGCATAGTACTTTGCACATAGTAAGCACTTAATACATTTTATTCATTCATTCATTCATTTATTCATTTATTCATTCATTCATCATCCTGGGACCTTTCTTAGGCCTAGTTAAATCTTTAGGAGATATAGGACCCAAGTCTGATGATGACTTGGATCATCCTGGTTTTGCTTCCTTTCATAGTTTCAAGGAATGATAGCATTAGATTTTTTTAAACTGCCTTACATACCTATTATTTCCCTCAGTCACTTCTGAACAAGACATGTCTTTACTTGAACAAAACACCATTTTTCTTTGCATTGTGAACTCCATGTAAAATTTAAAGATCTTTATCTTAGCCTCAATAAATGAAAAATCCTTTGTTCAATGCTCCTTTTCTAATTTACCAAGAAAAATCAATTTCCCAAGTCAGAAACATGTAGTCTCAGGATGTCACTTACATCAATATCTGCCTGGAGCAAGGGGGCATCATCTGGACACTGACATCCTTGTGAGAAGGAAAGAACACTGATTCTTCAATATACTTTGACCTGTGAAGTTCCTCTGACTTTGTATGTTCAATAATTCTGCCTCTATCAGGGAGATGCACCCTTGAGAGGCGCCCCTGACTATTCAGCAGATACAAGGAGGTGGCAAGATCCATACCTGATTGCTTTAGGTGCTGGTTTAGTTAGCTTGGTAATTAAAAGCTAACAAAGAACTGAGATCTATTCAAACTCCTACAGGGTCAGGATGTAAATACATAATGGTCAGCCCATTTTTTTTCATAGGCAAAGAATTCAATAAAGAAGGTGAGGAACAAAGAAGTGACAGCTTTGAAGAAAGACTCAAGGAGAATTGTTTATTGAGGTAAAAAAGCAAATACTTATGTCTTAAATTGTCTTTTAGGATCCCAAAATAGTTTATACCTCCCACCCCAACTGTTGTCTATTCTTCTCCTAAGATAAGGCCACTCCTGAGTAGACAGGCCAACATCTAGCAGGAAGCCTGCATCCTTGTAGTTCATTTATCAGTTTTATTGATGCTTTTAAGTTGTTGTTTTTGCACTATAGGCAAGTCTCCTTTTTAATTTTAAATAAAATTGTTCATTGCATTACAGATGTTGAATTAATTGAAGTATATATTTGGAATGTAGAAAATAATCATTTTATTTGAAAAATAAATGGAAAGAAGAAATGTCTCCCAAAGGTAAAGGGGAGTGATGTTTCAAAATTCACACTAAGGGTCTGCCTTTTTGTTCAAAGATTCTTATGATATATTCTCTGAACACTATTATGTGACCTTAAAATGACTGATTGATATAGACTTCACTGTCCTTTCCTAATGACTTCTTAGGGGTGTCTCCATCCCACCCAGAAGAATCCTTCCTTATGACAAAGAAGTTCAGGCAACCAAAGCAGACCAGCACAATGGTCCTGCCTATTGAAAAACGGGAAAAGTAAAATCCCAATTGAGAACACTCTAAAGAAGTGTTTTGCTTCTTCTTCTTCCCAAGATCTTGTTTCATTATGTATCCCCAGCCTCTAGCATTGTTTCTGGCATAAAGTACTTGACTTGTAGTAAACCTTTAATAAATATTGTTGTTTGGTTGATTGATCGAAACCCGTGTTGGGCAGCTCCAGCTTTGAGAATTGTAGAGCTGGGGACTAAACTTCATTTTCCAGACTTATCTCAATATTAGGAAAAGAAAATGATGCTTTTGGGGAAAAAACAACCACCCTTTTTTTCTGAGCCTGGGTCCCATACTTTGGTTTGGGAAATAGGGTCATCCTTCTTTTATTGTATATAGGGCATTTTTTCCTCTCTCCCTCCCTTCCTTCCTTCCTTCCTTCCTTCCTTCCTTCCTTCCTTCCTTCCTTCCTTCCTTCCTTCCTTCCTTTTTCTCTTTTTTTCTCTCTCTCTCCCTTTTACCTCAGTGGTCATTCAGTCCAGTCCATACTCAAATAATAATCCATACTATAATTTATAATATTATAATCATCTGACAGATGGTTATCTAACTTTCACTGGAAAACCTCCAATGAGGGAAACTCAGTCCAGAGAAACATATTTAGACTTTAAAGAAAAGAAAAAAATTCCTAACAATTAGGGCCCTCCATTTTTTTCAGTAGCAAAGAATTAGAAACAAAGCAGATGTCTATAAATTGGGGGATAACTAAACCAATTATAGTAAATTAATGTAGTAGAGTATTCATCATTATAGAGTTAAGAAATGACAGGTATGAAGAATTCAAAGAAAAATGGGAAGACTTTGAACTGATCCAAAGTGGTGTTAGCACAATGAGGAAAACAATTTATAAAATGTCTACAACAATATAAATTAGAATTTCTTACCCTCAATACCCTCACAGGGGAAGATTGTCAGAGAGGAGAATGGATTCCAAAAAATATATGGCAAATAACTCTATTATTCTATTAAAATATTTCATTAGTAGTAGTGTTTCTGAAAGAAAAGGTATGTGCTGAATGTTTCTTTTATGAAAAATTAATATATTTTATCTTATGTGCATAAACATAGCTTGTTGAACTGAGCAGAAATATGCTGAATTGATTTGCTCTCCATTCTAGGGTCTGGAAATTGATCTACAGGTCTATGTTACTCCCTCATTCTCCCTAAGTGATTTTTGATCCCTTCAGTCCTTTCACAGTCATTTTATTTCCAGATTGAAGAAGCATTTATACATTTCAAATACATATAAAATGTAATATCATATTTTAAACTTCTGCATATGTGTGTCTCAAACTTGCCATAAAGAAGAATTTTCTCTATCAATGTAGTCTATGTAGAAAAAAGCAAGTTTAAATATACAATTATCCATTCAAGAGTTGCTGTTGTTTATTTATGTCTGACTCTGTGACTGACTCCATTTGGAGATTTCTTGGCAAATATCCAGGAGTAGTTTGACATTTCCTTCTCCATTCAGAGAAGAATGAGTCATCTTTTTGTAAATAGAACTGATAAGTTGTCCAGGTCCCACTGCCCAGGTTCCCCTTTGCCATTTTATAAAATATTATGTGACTTCTTTTCTTGGAAGAAGCTAAATGTAGGCTATAGCTTCATCAGGCAAAGTACTAACCCTGGATTATGAAGACATTATTGTCAACATCTGTAAATATAAGACTTTCTAGAGGTGTGTATATGGGAAGGGAGGTAGTGCTCACCAGTAGCTTCTGTGGCCCCATCCAAATGCACCTCACTGAGTCTCTCTAAAATATGTACTTATATAAGACACATATTGAAATGTTTTCTGTGTTTTTCCTGTAGGTTTTATTCTCCAGAGTTTCTTAGGAAAAAAAACAAAGCAAAATGAAGGCTGACCTGATGCTCCATGTATTTTTTATTAGTAGAATTTCAGGCATCTTAGAGCACATTTCTTGCCTCTAGTCACTGGCAATAAAAAGTGTTTGCTGTCTTCTGCACTTGTCTCAGAACTGGTCACCTTTCCATTGATGTCTCACCTGCCATTGACCTTGTAGGATGGATATAAATAGTACCAGGAATGGGTTTTAAGTGTTTCCCTGCTGAAGCACAATCACTTGATGACAGTTAAGTGGAAGGGAAGAGACTCCACAGATTGGGGCTCTTAGACCTGTTTAACTTTGATGGTAATCGGGAAAGACACATGTTTCTGACAGCTAGCCTAATGGGTCACCCTGCTGGGAAAGTTTCAGATCCAGGAATTCTTTCTATTCCACTGCTACATGGTTGTGAGGTGACAGATCACCTGCTGTAGGGTGAAAATTAAGAGTGGTTTTCATTGTTAAATTCCAGTCTCAATGCACAGGTCCAGGTGTTGCCAACCCTGTAAGAGAGTTTCTTCTTTTCATCCCAGACTGTATTTTCCATTTGTTTTAAATAGGCATTTAAATTATTGATAGGAGCTTTAAAATGAAATAATTCAGATAAATTTATTCAACATACTAAACTATTTATAATTTTTTTTTTGCAAGGCAATGGGATTTAAGTGATTTGTCCAAGGGCACATAGCTAGGTAATGATTAAGTTTCTGAGGCTGAATTTGAACTCGTCTTTCTGTCTCCATGGTTACTACCTATCTGCCCAATTAAACTATTTATAATTAATGGAGGATCAAATGTAATTTTAATGGACAATAGAGAAGTCAGATTAATAGGAAAAAAGCTGTGTTTTACTCTAAGCTAAGAATTATGTAGTAATGATTCTGAGAATAGTAGAGTATAAGCCTTCTGCATTAGGATGAAATCTTTGTTCTTATTATCAGCCATTGACTCAACAGCATGTACACTTTTGAAAAACAAGAAATTTGAGAATAAGTGAATTAATTAAAATTTCCTCATCACAGAGACCATTAAATTATGCAATATTCCTTTAGAGCTGAAAAGGCAATTCCTATTAAGTGCTGAACTTGGAAGCAGAAAGACCTGGGTTTGAATCCCACCTCAGATACTTTTTAGGCATGTGAGTTTATGGATGTCCCAACCTTTCCCTGGGCTTCCTTGGGGTTTAAAGAGAGAAGCAGGTTGTAGAAGCTTTCTGTTGATTTCCAAAGCATCTCCATTCTTAACTGCTTCCCTGATTGATTTCTTCAGATGGTTGAACAAAGTCAATGCTTTGAGATATAGGAACATAAGCTTTACTCCCATGACTATGGCTGCTGACCAAATATAGCTGTTTTCCCAGTTTCTTTAGCATGATTACACTGTGATGTATCAGGTAATTTTGAATTGCCAATAGACTTTCCAGCATTTTTATTTTTCAGTTTTTGCCTTGTTTTGAAATATTATAAATATCATAGATCAAGATGGATTCATTGTTAGTAAATATTTTTTGATTGCTTACCCTTCTCTATATTATGTTTTAGCACCTTTAGTATCCCACACACAAGAAGAGATTTTTTTCTTTATTACAACACCAGATCCTACTTTAGATAGGGTCCCCCTATATTCTAGCATTTTTTGTATGAGGACTAGACTTATAATTTCATTGGTATGGGGAACGCTTTGCATGCCAAAGGAAGTCATCATGTTCTTTGTAACTTATGGTCTCAAATACTTAAAGGTTTGGTGATTTGTTGTGGGTCACATGGCCAGTATCAAAGATAATATTTGAATCCAGATTGTCCAGACTTTAAGGATGAGTTTCTCTCTGCTTTTCCATATTGCTTCTCCTGGCATTAAAAAAAAGACTAAAAGAGAGAACATGGACAGTCAGAGATTTTTTTTGCCATTCGTTTGGCATTAACGAAATTAATTTGCAGTGGGCTGAGCTTTGTCTATGAAGAGTGATGTCATATTTTAAACTTCTGCATATGTGTGTCTCAAACTTGCCATAAAGAAGAATTTTCTCTATCAATGTAAATTAGTCTATGTAGAAAAAACAAGTTTAAATATACTATTATCCATTCAAGAGTTGCTGTTTTTTATTTATGTCTGACTCTGTGACTGACTCCATTTGGAGTTTTCTTGGCAAATATGCAGGAGTAGTTTGACATTTCCTTCTCCAGCTCATTTTACAGATGAAGTAACCAAGGCAAACAGAGTTAAGTGTCTAAGACCAGATTTGAACTTAGAAATAGGAATCTTCTTGATGCTAGATCTATCAGGTTCTCTCTCCTGTTCCTCCTACCTCTCCATCCTTTTAAGAGTAATATAGTTCAAATGGTGCTGAGTGTGGAGTCACAACACCAAGGGAGATCACAGGAGCACATTAGAAAGGATAGTTGAAGTCATTTAGTTTATCCCCTTTCACTTTGTAGATGAGGTTCAGGGATGTAAAGTGCTTTGCTCAGGATTCCCAAACTAAAGGTCTGGTGTGCTAGCCAGGATCTGAGTTCAAATCTTGGCTCTGATACTGACTAACTGTATGAATGAACAAGTCACTTAAGCTCACTAGATCTCATTTATGAAATGAAGGTCTCTTCCTGTCCTTTATCTGTGACTCTATGTTCCAAGTTAAAATCCTCAAAACAAATAAGGAGTGACTATAAGAGAGGAGGATGCAGAGTGAATTCTTCTCATATATATATATATATATATATCATATTAATAATCAACTTGAGGCAGGGTGGGTTAGTGAAAAAAAACCCCACAAGACTTGGTTTTAGTCCTTGATCTGCTCAAGTTGTGGGACTTTCAGAAAGTCATCCCCTCTCTCTGGGCCTTTGTTTTCTCATCTCTACAAGAGAATGAGGGGTTAGATTAGATAATTTCTAAGGTCCCTCTCAACTTTGATGATCCTTCTTTTTAGGATGATGGACTAAGATTTAGGAAGGCTTGAGTTCAAAGCTACCTCAGATTAATGGTGTGACCTGAACAAAGCAATTCACTTCTCCATACCTCAGGTTCTTTACCTGAAAAAAATGACTGGGGTTGGGGAGAGAGGAAAACTTAATGATCACTAAGGTACCTAAGCTCTACATTTATCTTTTCTTCTGAACTCTCTTCTTCCATAACATCATCTGTGTAGGATCCTGTGTGTAGGGTAATAGTAGAGGAGATGTAAAAGGTAGTTGATCTTTATGATGTTTCTAATTTAACAGAAAAGGTCAAAAAACATACAAATCTACAGCCCTACACAGCAACTATATGAAGAATAGAATGAATTAACACACATAAGAGTTATCCTATTTGAGGTTGGAGGAAGAAAATATCACTTTTTTCTTGGAGTTTGTAGGAGGAAAGCATCATGAAAACTACAGCATTAGAGTAGGGTAGTATTTTTAAAAGTAGAAAAGAGTGATTAGGGAAGAGAAAAGGCTTAACACTTATGAGGAACAGCATGTATAAAAGCATGGAGTCTAGAAATTGTCCAAGATTGCTAGTTTAGTTTGACCAGAATATTAAATTTATACTTTTAATCTATAAATCTCATCATGTTACTCCCCAGGTCAAAAATCTTGAGGAACTTACCACTGCCTTCAAAATAAAATTCAAACTTTTGATCTTTGCATTCACGATTCTTCAAAATCTGTCTTTCCAGCCTTATCTCCCTTGTCTCCATATCACATTAATGGCTATTTGTCTATGAATATGTTCTGTCTTTATCTGCCTCCAGTTACTTTATGGCCTTTATGTACACCTTATTTTATATCTGGAAATCAATCAAACATTAAACATTTATTAAGTGCCTACTAAATCCCAAGCATGGTGCTACATGCTGAGGATACAAAAAGAAACCAAGAAAAAGTCTCTGCCCTCAAGAAGCTTACATTCCAATGGAGGAGATAGCATGTAAATAAATATAAACAAATTATGTAAACAAATATATACAAATTGCACTACATACAAGATGGATGGTATACAAGCAAAAATGGGGTTTTAGTTGGAAATGAAAGGAAGCCAGGGAAATCACTAGGAGAAGTAAAGGAAGAACATTCTGAAAGTGGGGAAATGCTTGGAACTATGAGATGGAGTGGTCTACCTTTATCCTTCCTCTTCCCTCCCCCCAAGTTTTAAATCTTACTCATTCTTCAAGGTCTACTTAAAATGTTATTGTTTTCATGAATACTTCCATTATTTCCTAAATTAGAAGTTATTTATTCTTTCTTTAAATGCTTGTGGAAGATTGTGCCTCTTATGCATATTTATTACAGTTATTTATGAATATGCCATTTTTGTGTCATCTTCATCCTTTTTACCCATGGGAGTATGAGCTCCCCAAGGGCATAAGTCAGGACTGTCCTTCCAATTTCTCAAGTGCTGAAAAAAATTTGTAATCGGCCTCAGTAGCTATTTGATGTTTCTCAGTAACTCAGTATTGCTCTGAGCATTTCTGCTACTCATTATCTTTGCTGTCTGATTCTGAGCAATCTTGTAATCATGATTGAAGTGACTAAAAGCCAGTGGTCTCCCTAAGGGATGTGGAGATATATGATAAGAGAATAGTGAGTGAAGCAGAGTGGAGAAGATGAGAGGAAATGAACACCCAAGGTTTTCCTTTGACCTGTGTAGCTTGGGAAGTAGAGGCTAGACTGGACAATTTACAAGAAGGAGGAAGAAATTCAGAGTTGTAAAGGACTTTAAAACTCATTTTGTCCAACAACTTCATCTTATAAATTAGAAAACTAAAGTACCAAGAGGGAAGATGATTTATCCAAGATTTCATGGGTAGTAAGTATCTGAGGTGGGATTTGAACCTCCAACTTCTGGATTGAAATCCATTGTTCTTTCAGTTACCCTGTGAATAGGGGGCTGGTGACAACAAACAAACTTCTACCTTCATCCCTTTTTCTGATTTTTTTATTTTGAGATGGAAAGAGATTAAATTTGCCCTGTAGTTTTACTATTATCGATTTATATTGGTGTCTCAGCATCTAAGAGCACCATCCTGAGTACCAGTCTTTGACATCTCCAGAGCAGCCAGCTGCTATCTTACATGGAACCTAGTTGAGAATCTTCCTTAGAATGTTGGTGGAATCCAATAAGTTAATTTCATGGTTTGGGTGTTTATGAAGGACTAAAAGATTTCTAGAAAAGGTTCTAAATAAAATGGATACTAAATTTTCTTTTTTTTTCAACATGCAACAGCACCTAAGAGTGCTTCCTTTTCCCACAATTCTTATTACTTTTGTTGTCTAGGGAAATAATTCTGAATACCTTGCCTAACCCCATTCAAGATGCTCCAGGGGGACCCACAGGGATGGAGGAACAATCTTAAGAAAATGTATGTTCTCTGTTAAAATTCTCTTATATAATTTTTTTTTTTGGTTTTGCAAGGCAATGGTATTAAGTGACTTGTCCAAGGTCACCCAGCTTAGATAATTATTAATTGTCTGAGATCATATTTGAACTCAGGTCCTCCTGACTCCAGGGCCAGTGCTCTATCCACTGTGCCACCTAGCTGCCCCTAAAATTCTCTTCTAGACCTGAGGGAAATGTTGATGAGTAAAAATAGCACTGATGCTAGGAAAAGAGGACATCTGACTATATATTTATTCTGACCCAACCTAGTATCAAACTAACCATTCTTAGAAGGTAGTGGGAACCAGAGGATAAGGAAGAACCTTGAAAGGGGGGCCTTCTGGTCTGGTCCAGCACCATGTGACAGATAATAGGGCTTTTCTAGATTTTTATAGTCTAGAAAATGAGCAACTGAGAATTGTAAGCATCACGGCCAGTAGGAATTATAAGGTTAAAGAACATAAAAAGAATTTTGGCTGAAAAAATGGGGCAAATGGCCAGAGGGGGTGGGTTGTGGCACTTGATGAGACAATCTACCCTGGGAGTAGTTTTTTCAGGTGAGGGAATTCTGAGAAGATCTTGGATCCCAAACCTGATAATATTACTGAAGGTCACTGCCAGTTCAACCTCCAGGATGAGGTTGATGGATAGCAGTTTGAGAAACATTCTCTTGGAAGATCCCAAGAAAAAATTACCACATCAACAACATCCTGGGATAAGTGTCTTGGGCCTGGGTAAGAGAGTGGGTAATCACAAAGTGTGGTAATGATAAAATAAGTTTATGAAACATGTATACTACATACTCAGGATCTCCTGAGAAAAGCAAAATAGGCTCCACATACATATGATGTACTATGGAGAGGCAATACCTAGTGAGAGCCTTACCTAATGCTTAACTTTAAGCCTCTGTGGTTACATAGAGGAAAATTTAATCAATTAATAATGGGGGAGGTAGGCAGGGAAGATAGTATTTTCCATTTCTTTTGATGAGTTCTCATTTTTTTTTTACTTATTTAAAAAAACCTTTGTTATTCATTTATCTTTGTAAACTTTGTGCTTTGCAAAGGAAGTTGGTATCATATGCCAGTATGCCAGTATGGTATCATATAATGAAGTTGCCCTGATTGTCAGCAGGGTGGAGGAATAAGGATGAGAAATAAGGAATTTGCAAATGTATCACTAGGTTTCTGATATCAGGAGCTTATGAATCAGAAAGAATAATTTTCCTGAGTTAAAATCTGGCCTCAGACACTTATTAGCTTTGTGATCTTGGGCAAGTCACTTAAACCTGTTTGTCTTAGTTCCTCTTCTATAAAATAAGCTGGAGAAGGAAATGGCAAACATCCCAATACCCAGTCAAGAAAACTTCAAATGAGGTCTCTCATGAAGAGCTGAACATGATTGAAACAACTGAACAACAACAAAACATTTCATACAAATTACAGCTGCCACTCTTTGTGGCAGTTAAGATAAAATACAAAGGTTGTTGAACCCAGAATCGAGGGATCTGAATTTGTGTTCTAGATCTGACAATCAACAACTGTGTGACCATGAGGAAACTTCCTTGTTTCCTTGACCATCAGTTTCTTCATCTCTAAAATGGAAATGATAACATGTATAAATATTATTAAGCTCACAGAAATATTGCCAGGAAAATGGATTACTAATTGTAAAGTATTATAAACAGTTGAGCCATTATTATCATTAATTTTAAATTTCTTGTCCTCCTTTGAATTTAAAGGATTCCATATAAAATCCTCTGTGCTCCCATCCCATTATCAAGTCACTTCCTATTTTCCTCATGCTTTTTGAGTATGAGTCCTTCATTTTCCTCCTTTCTTCAACTTTGCTCTATCTTCATTTTAAATAAAGAATAGACTGTTCTCCACGTGTAGAGAGTGACATCATCTTTTAATTGAATTTTTGTGAGGTTTAGAAGGAAGGAGAGAAAAAAGGAAAAGAGGAAGGGGAAGAAGGAGGGGAGGGGAGAAGAAAGGAGGAAAGAAATCTTTGGAATTTCATAATAATGATCCAAAGCTAATAATTTATTTTTAAAGACTTCCACCTCTGTCTATTCAAATTATTTGCACACATTGGTCATTGCTGCATATAAATTGAGGTCTTAAGAGGCTAAGTGGACAATTAATGGGGAACCTCCCAAATCCCTTTGAAAAGAAATAGTTTGAAGAGAAAATTTACCTTCAGATTCTTCTTACTGGAGAAACACATCTGGGAAACATGTGGACAGGGAAGAGGTAGGAGGTTAGGTGGATTCTTATTTCTAGGAGGATAAAGGGGCAAGGCTTCTTCATACATCAAAGGAATAATTGTCAGAATTTTGTCACATTATTTTTCCTTCTTTATTCCTCTCTGAGGAAAAGTCATCTTGCCTCTCAGGGAGGGCAGAAGGCTTGATTCCCTCAAGCCCATGAAATGTGGACAGAAAATGGGTTTCTGTGATGTCATGCTCTGCTATTCTTTGTCATCCTGGTTGGGTCTGCATAATTTACCTAACATCTTCACCTTCTTATCATCCTTAAGGCAACCCATTTAGCCCAAGCCATTAATTCTTGCTTGGACTATTATAATAATTTCTTAACTGGTTTATCTGTCTACTAATCTGTCTCCTTTTCAGTCTTCCAGAATAATCTTTATATAATAGTTATTTCATCATATTCTTTTATTCCTCAGGAAAAAAAGAAGGGGAAGGAAAATATTGGTCAAAACCCTTCATCAAGACCCAATTTTCTGTATAATCAAGTCTAATCCCCTTAACCTGGCATTCATGGCCATTTTCTATTACTCCAGAAAGTCAGCAGATCCAAACACAAAAACTATTTCTGACACTTAATATCTAAATAGCATTGGAAGACTTTTTAACTTTTCTAGGCCTCAGTTTCTTCATTTGTAAAATGAAGGGGGATTGGACCAGATTACTTCAATATTTTCTTCCAACTCTCCATCTATGACTTTGTGATTTTGTGCTCATTCCTAGTGTCACACCTTTGTTCTTGTTCTTTCACCTAGAACTCCATCTACAACTTCATCCATCTCTCATGACTCAGATCAGTTTTTACCTTTAGGAGTTTTCTGTGATTTTGACAAACTCATTCTAAATTTAGGTTTGCAAAGCTGGACTTGAGTTTATTTCCTCCTGGGTGCTCTGCTTATAATATGAGACTATGTGAAAATAGTGATCATGTAAAGAAGTTAATAACATAACAATTTTACTTAGAAGAGTTCTCTAGTTTTCAAAGCATCTCAGACTTAATAAAACACTTCACAGTTTAGAATGTAAATTTAAGAAAATAAAAATATTTTTCTTATAACATTCTCATGAATCAGATAATACAAGTGAGAAACAGATTTGTCCAATGTCAAGAGTCAAGGGTTAGGTACCAGGGGGCCTGGGTCTAGGTTCTGGTTCTGCTACTATTTCTCCATGTGACCTTAGGAAAGTCACCTTAATTTTCTGGACCTTCATTTCCTCATATATAAACTGAAGGCAATCCTTAGTTCCTTCTAATTCTAAAACTTTGATCCTATGAAATATTTTTTATCACACTATTGCATGTGAGAAAACTGAATTCCAAAGAATTTTAATGACTGGATAAGGTTCAATGGCTCATATTCACATATCTGGGACTCAAACCCAGGTCTTTAAAATCCAAGTGCAATATTCTTTGCACTATATTCTATTCAGTTCCTACAAGATAGAAGTCCCTATTAGTAACTTATATATATATTATATATAATATATGTATGTAAAAATGTTTATGTATATGTATTTAATGCTTAGGTTTACAAATCACTTTTTTCAAAATATCCTTGTGTATTAGAGAAAGCTTAGATTACAGAGAAACTTGATGGTTTCTATGAGGTCACACTGCCAGTAACCGCAGTTCAATCTAGACCTAGAGTTTGTGGTTCAATAGGGAAAATTGGGTTTTATGTCTTACAGTCAGTGTAAGATTTTGGAGAATGAGATCTGTGGTAAGGTTAGTAGTCTCTGGTACTTTTTCATGACTCTCTGGCTTTAAAAAAGACTCAGGAAATGAAAGGATAGTAAAAATGTAATTTTTCTGGGGCATAGGATAAGAGACAACATTGATTTTTGAGTGGGATCTATACTCACAGCTCATCTCAAAAAAGAATTCTGGGAAAGTCATGATCTGAGCCTCCATCTTTGTGCTTCAACTGACAGTCATCACAACACCAATGGTAACTTCCTTAAACTTCACAGCTGGGGAATTGGCTTTGATGCTCCCTCCTAGAAACTCAGTTAAAGGAATATCCTGGTGAATCTGAAGTCAAAAGTGAAGGAGATCCTGGAAAGAAATGTAGTCTGACAACTCACAGCTCACAGGCAGGCTTGGTTTCACTCAGTCTACTCTATGGGAGAAGGGTCTGGGAGGAAACTTGTTTGGAAAACTGTGATAACAAAGTGAGGCTCAAAAGTCCCTATTTCTTCATTTCTCAATCACTTATAGTCTTATCATTGTCCTGACTATTTTCATATATGCCATCCTGTGTACCTTGTCAAATCTGACTGCTTTGTGTGTGAGAATTTATATGATATAGGCTCATATAGACCATGTGGCCAAAAAAGAGTACAGTTTTAACTATTAAACTATTAACTATTTTAACTATTAAAATATGTATACTCATATACATATGTGTGTATATGTTTATATAGAACAAATATATGTATAATATGTAATAATTGTATATATTTAGTATCTCCTTATATATGCATATATGTACATGTTGTCTTCCCTGATCCCATGTAAGTTCTGTGAGGAAAGGGTCTGTTTCATTTTTCCTTTGTCCTCATAGCACTTTGAATAATCTATGATGCTCAGTAAATGCTTATTGAATATGTGGTAGATTGGTCAGAAGATTCATTGACTACACAATCATACCATCTTCCAGAACATTGCTTTCTTTTGTTCACTGATTATTAGCATTTGAAGGGACCTAGTACAATTATTAGCCCAATCTAAGTAGGAATTTCCACTAAATCAGTCTAGGGAAGCAGTTATTTGTCATCTAGTTAAGGACCCTCAGTGTCACTAAACACTCTCAGAGGCACTCATCTCACTTTACAATTCCTCTAGTTAAGAAAATTTCCTCTACACTGAGTTGAAACCTGCCTCTGCAAATACCATCCATTGCTTCTGAATTTACTCTCTGAAGAAACATGTTTTCCTCTTGTTTGAAGGTACATTTCTCCTCTACATGAGAATCTTTCAGACTCTTCAAAGTGGTTTCATATGCCTGAACATCTTTTATTTTCAGTAAACTCAAACTAAAAGGAGTGAACAACAGATTCATGTCAATGCAATTGTTTTTTGAAGGAAAACACTATGCCACCAACATTAGTACCTATGTTTCCACCATGATGAATGCTGATGAGGTCAAAGAAAAATTTAATGATGAGCTATGACAATTATCATCAATGTACTAAAAGAGGACAAGCTTATAATTCTGGGTGACTTTAATGCTAGAGTAGGCTCAAACCATGAGACATGGAAGGGAGACCTTGGAAGGTATGGTGTTGAAAAACAGCAATGAAAATGGTTACTTACTATTAAAGACTTGTTAATCACAAGACCTCATCACCGACTCATCATGAACACAAGTCTTCCATTTACCTAAACATAATAAAGTTTCTGGATGTACCCTTGCAGCAAACATTGGTATCTGATCTGATAGACTATGTGAGTATAAGAAGAAACAGGATGTGAGAGTGACAAAGCTAATGTATGGTGCAGAATTCTGGACTGATCACAGACTCATCCTCTCCAGGATAAATTCATATTCGACCAAAGCGGTTGCCCCAATGCAAAATGACTACCAAAAGAATCAATGTCAAGAGATTAGAGTGCTACTCTGAGCAAAAAAAGATTATCAATAACTTGGAGGGACACTTGAGCCAGCACATAGTTGGCAACTGCGGAACAAAGAAGTGGGCAGTTTTCAGACATTTGGGGTATAGCACTACATTTGCTTATCTGGGTCAGAACACTCACATAAAAGCCTGTTTGAGGAATATGATCTGTTAAATGAAAAATGAGAACTCAGAGGCAGCTAGGTGTTGTAGTGGATAGGATACTCACCTTGGAGTCAGGAGGACATGAGTTCAAAACCAGCCTCAGATATTTAATAATAACCTAACTGTGTGACATTGGGCAAGTCATTTAACCCCATTGCCTTGCAAAAACCAAAAAAGAAAAAATGAGAACTCATGGGGGTTTACCAGCAGGATAGTTCATCCATTTCTAAGAAGGCAGAATTTAATTTCATCAAAAGTAAAGTACAATGGAAGCTAAGAGAGAGACACAGGATTCTTGACTCAGTAAGAAGGCAGATGAAATTCAGTTTTTTGCAGATAGTAACAATCCAAAGTTTTTTTGTGATGTCCTGGAAGTGATTTATAAGTCAAAGTCATTATGCATCTCTACTACTTAGTGCTGATGGAACCACATTGGTTATTGATCCTAGAGAGATGGGTTGAACACTTCTGTAGTATTTCTTTTTGCAAGGCAATGAGGTTAAGTGGCTTGCCCAAGGCCACACAGCTAGGCAATTATTAAATATCTAAGGCCTGCTTTGAACTCAGGTACTCTTGACTCCAGGGCCAGTGCTCTATCCACTATGCCACCTAGTTTCCCCTATAGTATTTTTAAAAGTTATTTTTATTTCATTAGATATTTCCCAACTATATGCAAAAACTTTTTAATAATATTTTAAAAGTTTTGAATTCCAAATTTTATTTTAATTATACATGTAAGGTCAATCAAAATATATTTCCATATTAACCATGTTGTAAAAGAAAACACAAAACAAAATAAAAACAAAAATAAAAATAGCATAAAGCAATATGCTTCAAACTGTATTAAGAGTTCTCTCTTAATAGGCAATGTTTTTCATCATGTATCCTTTGTTGTTGTCTTGGATCATTGCCTTGATCAGAATAGTAAAGTCTTTCACAGTTATTCATTCTAACAATATTGCTCCTACTGTGAACAATGTTTTCCAGTTGGGTTCACTTAACTATAAATCAGTTTTTATAAGTCTTCCAAGGTTTTAAGAAAGCCCATTCCCTTCAACATTTCTTATAGCACAGTAGTAGTCCATAGTAGTAAACAGCTGTTTAAATTTGCCTTAAAAATTGTTTCTTTAAGTCAATGGGGTTAAGTAACTTGCCCAGTCACACAACTAGGCAATTATTAAGTGTATGAAGTTGGATTTGAACTGAGGCATTCCTGACTCCAGGGCCAGTGCTTGATCTACTGTACCACCTAGCTGTCCTTATTTGCCTTTTTTTAAGTAGTAGTGATTTGGAACATTTTTTTTTCATTTGACTACTGATAGCTTTGATTTCTTCTTTTGAAAACTCCTGCTCATATTCTTTGACCATTTATCAGTTGGAGAATGACTCTTATCATTAATATTTCAGACTTGGTTCAGTTCCCTATATAATTGAGAAATGAAACCTTTTTTCAGAAAAACTTGCTATAAAATTTTTTCCTCCATTTTCCTGTTTTCCTTCTAATTTTGGTTGCATTGGCTTTGTGCAAAATCTTTTAAATTTCATGTAAACAAAATTATCTATTTTACTTCCCATAATCTGTTTCATCTGTTGTTTAATCTATACTTCCTGTTTTATCTATTGTTTAATCATAAAAATTTTCCCTTATTCATGTATCTAAGAGGTACATTTTCTCCCTAATTTACTTATTAAATCACACTTTATGTCTAAATCATTTATTCATTTTTACCTTATCTTGTTATATGATGTGAGATGTTTCCAGAGTATTGTTAATAGTCATCAATTAATGAGGAAATCATTGACCTCAAATTGAAGTCAATTGGTCCTTAGCTAAAATTCCAACTGAAGAACAGGTTTTTGTATGCCATTAAGCTCTTTTCATGTGGCAAAACATGAATCTGGTGCTGATTCTATTCCATCTGAGATTTTCAAGGTGTGGGGGGGATCCATTGCTCATACAAAAACTGACTGAAATTTTCCAGGTCATATGGCATGAGATGATTATCCCCCAAGAATTCAAGGAACCTCCATTGTCCAACTGTATAAAGGTAAAGGGGATGGAGTGCATTGTAACAATCACAGGTGTGTATTTCTCTCTCTTCCTCATTGTTAGCAAGATTCTTGTAAGAGTTCTTCTGATCCTTCACCTTGGAAAATGGTCACCTTCCTGAGAGCTAGTGTAACTTCAGAAAGGGTCAAAGAACAGTTGATATGGTGTTTGCTGCCCAGCAATTCCAAGAAAAATACTAGTAGCAGAATAGAAGTCTGTATATGTTTGCAGATCTGACCAAGACCTTTGATACCATCAGTCATGAGGATTATGGAAAATTATGTCAAAATCGTAGCTCAGAGAAGTTCATCAGTATTGTATGTCAATTTCATGGCAGCGTGATTGCCTGGGTTCTGGATAGTGGACAATGCTTTCATGATTTTCCAGTTACCACTGAAATGAAACAAGTCTCCTATGCTTTTTATTATGATGTTTTCAGCCATATTATCAAATGTCTTCAATGAGGATGAACATGGGATCAAAAATTAAGACCAAAGTGTGGGGAATATTGGTGCATAATTTTCTGTTTGCAGATGATTGTGCATTCAGTGCAGCCTCTGTTAAGAAGCAACAAAACATGGGTCTATTCTCTGCTTCTTGTGCTAATTTTGTTCAAATAATTAACACCAAGAAAACACAGGTGCTCCATCAGTCAATACCACACAAGTTTTGAATACTGTGGATAAGTTCATTTACCTTATTCATATAGTTTCCAGAGAGGTACACTTTGATAATGAGGTTGACACAGGTATTGCCAGAGTTAGCCTATTGTTTGGGGAAGCTCAGAGGCATTAGACTGACTACTAAACTGGAAATCTACAGAGCTATTGTGCTGACCTCATTGTTAGATACCTGTGAAACCTAGACAATCTACCAGTGCCATGCCAGGAAACTGAATCACTTCCATTTAAATTATCTTAAGAAGATTCTGAAGATCAGAATATCTGAAGATACCAGACACTGAACTTCAAAGAAAACATGAGATGTGTATGTTTAGAGTACCCATCCCAAGTGTTCATATAAACTATTTGTGCCCAACCTGTGATAGAGCATTCCAAACTAATATTGGTCTGATCAGCTGGTCAGAAACATTGTAACTATCCTTAACAAAGTGATGTTATTTTAGTCCTCTTCAAAAACAAAGAATAAGGACCATACTATTTTATTTGGTAGAATGGGTCTTATTTATCCATCCATACATCCATTAACTTATTAATTCAGTCACCAGTACTTGTAATATTCTCAGATCTAAAAATTCCTTCTGTTTATATGTTTTTAAAAGTAAGTCAATGAACTATGTTATCATGTTTGGAAGTTTGAAATTCTGTGACATGATTTTTTCCTTAGGACAAAGAATTCTTTACTCTTAGGCAACCCACATATTTTTAGATCTGTGTGTTTTGTGAATTTGTCAGATCATCTTGACCCACCTGTAACTTAAAAACACTTAGATCAAAAGTTTTCAATGTTTTTTGTTCCTTGAATGCCTTTTAACAACAAAAAAATTGTTGTGAATCTTCAAGGTAATTTAATATATTACTCACAATATTCTTTTAGATTCATTCACTGTTTATAATAGCTGCAATGATAATTTTGTTTTCCAAAATTCTAAATTACAATTTACATTTACATAAAATATAAAATTTTATTTTACCTATAATTTTGAAAACTAAATATAATTGTACAAACTAAATTATAAATATTTTATATGGAATTCTCTGTAAAAAATTAAAATAAGTAACAAAGCAAGGTCTTGTGTGTTTATTATTATCTACAAGATTTTATATCTTTATTTGACAAATTTTGTTGAATTTAGATGACATCTTTTATTGCAGGGGGGTTTGCAAGGCAGTGGGGTTAAGTGACTTGCCCAAGGTCATACAGATAGGTAATTATTAAGTTACTGAAGCTGGATTTGAACTCAGGTCCTCCTGCCTCCAAGCCTGGTTCTCTGTCTACTGCTCCATCTAGCTGTTCCTAGATGACATTTTAATGAAACAATTCACTATTTGGAAAATATTTAATATAAAGATAATTTATCATGTGACCAAGATGGAGCAAGACTTAGAGATTTTTTTTCTGAATCTCATGATTTTTAAAATTTCTCCAAAACAGGAATTATGCATAAAAGATAAAACAATTTTAGGAGTCGTCTCCATTATATCTAGGATACCAAGACCCCAAATAAAACTTAATGAACTAAAGGCAGGAAAGACTAATCCCTAACCTTTAATATTTCTACTCAGCACCCACTCCTCCCCCTTCTATCCACTATATAGAATTGAACTAGTCAAGTCATGCACATACAACTGAACTCAACCCTCCACTCCATCTCCTCCCATTCTTTTTACCCAAATGGTAAATACCCAAATGGCAGATTTTTGTCCAGGTTGTGCTAGCAACATGACTGCTCTCTGTACCAATAATCCAGAGAACTAAAGACAGAGGGTATGTTTTTGCTTATAATACAAGCTCTACATATCAACTTCCCTCTCCCCAAAGTTTCAGGGATCCAAACTCCAAACATGAAAATTTGTGTAGGTCATATTATCATAGTACTCCATGACAATAAACCAGAAAAATGAGGAACAGAGACAATGGAGACAGAGTGAAAGAGAGAAAGAGTGTAGCTTGAAGGTATAGCCAGTTTGATATCTCCAGAAATATTGAAGGTAGTTTATGCCAGTGAATTATGAATTACCTAATTGGGAGGAGGTTGACACTCTTTGGGATCCATTCCCAAGAGAAATTATCATCAAAGAGGAGAGAGTCAGACAATGAATAATAAGTAAAAATAAGGGGGGAAAGCCATGAAGCTCTCTGCTTTTTATGTGTCTTTTTTCTTTTCCCTTACCAGTTTGTCCAGAATTGTTAAAGGGAGGGATAGAACTAGCAAGGAAGGGTATTTGAGGCAATTGGAGTGTCATTTCAAGCTCTATATTGATACACTACTCTCAGTTTGAAGGCTAGAATCTCAAAACAATCAGATCTCAGAGGAAAAGGAAAATTCTTTTGACTTCTTAAATGTTCTAACTAAACATCTCTACTGTATGAATGGAGATAAACATGAAATGCACCAGAGGATTGTCAAAGATCAATGACTCTTAGGACTGGCACATATGATGCTGTGGTAATTGTAAATCTATTTGTAAATTCAACCAGTATCCAGCTTCCCCCCTTTAGGTGCTTATTTTTCACTTGTTCAATTTCATATTTACTTCTATGTCTTATTTTGCTAATCTTGGAATTTTATATTTTGTTGTACATATTCAGTCATTTATTGGGTAATTGGTTTTATTGATATATATAATCAAACAAAATAGTTTCTAATAATTTTCTTTTTTATCATTTTTATACTGGTATTTCAGATGAAATTTAATAGGGAACAAACACAAAGATTAACATTTGAATTTTTTAAAATCAGCTTTTTGGCTATTTCTTGGTTACAAGATCAACAAGATATAGGACTAGAAATTTTCTCTCATCCTCACAATATCTCATAGCTCTCATTATTTTATTCACAGACTAAGATATCCATAATCCTACCAGTAACTTAGCACTAGAAAAATTCTATTCTCCAATCCTTAATTCACTCAGTCAATATTCCCCTCTCTTACCTCATGCTCTGGTAGCGCTGCACAATGATCTTGCTCTCTGAAATTTTTTCACGAATTCCCTTGCAACTTTAGCAGCCTCTGCCAGTACCACTTCCCTTACTCATAATATTACCCCAACATTAAATAGTGATAAGAGAAAGAACTTAATGTATAGAGTAGGAAGAGACAGGAGAAAATTAAAGCTTGCTCTACCTGGAGAAGTAGTATGTACATGTGTTGAGTTACAGTGGTGTTTGTCCAAAGAACTAAAGCGTTCAGCCAGAGAACTGGGGCAGAGTGCCAGTGCTTGGGTAAGTGTGACTCTACTAGACCAAGAGGAACGGGATCTTTTATTCAGCTGGGGTCACTTCTTTCCCTACCTCCTCCAAGACATTTTGGGCAGAGATTGAGACTAGATGGAAAAGAAAGTGAATCAATTAATAGGAGAAGGGAAAAAAATTCTTCTTTTTTTTTTGGTTGTATTTTGCAAGGCAATAGGATTAAGTGACTTGCCCAAGGTCACACAGCTAGGTAAATCTTAAGTGTCTGGGAATACTAGAAAGTTATCTGACAAAAATTAAATTTAAAATCAATATCTTATACCTTATTCTATAATAATTTTGAAATAGACACATACCTCAATATTAAAGCTCATAACATAAAAATACAAAGAGAAGCAGATTTTATAACTCTTACAGCTATGGCCAGAAAAAAGAAGGAGTAAATTACAAAATTTAAATGTGAAACCTTTGATTACATGAAACTGAAAAATTTAGGGGGACCTGAGTTCAAATCTGTCCTCAGACACTTAATAATTACCTAGCTATGTGACCTTGGGCAAGTCACTTAACCCCATTGCCTTGAAAAAGCAAAAAACCCCTAAAATTTTAAGCAAATAAGTTATAGAAGTAATTACAAAAGATAAAATAGATAATTTTGATAAAATGAAAGTGAAAAGCTTCAGAAACAAAGTCTCTAGGTTAAGAAGAGAATGATTCTTGTAGAAATTTTTCTAACTGAGTCTTGGAAGAAAGTCGTGAGAAAGAGATGAGGAGAGAGATAATTTCATACCTGGGAGATGGTCAGTAAAGACATGTGGAATTAGGAGATGAAGTATCCTGGAGGTAACAGATAGTCACTCACATTTATTGAATAATGTGATAACATGATCATTCCTGCCCTTTAAGAATATCATTTTGATAGATGAAACCTGAAAGGGGGAAAATTAGTGCAATCTTCTGAAGAAAATGTGATGAAAAAAGGATCATTTCTGCATGTAGTAAATTTTGTCTTAGGGATTAACAGGGTCAACTCTTTTTAAAAATTTTATTTATTTAAGGCAATGAGGTTAAGTGACTTACCTAAAGTCACATAGCTAGGCAAACATTAAGTGTCTAAGTTAAGATTTGAACTCAGGTCCCCCTGACCCCAGGACTGGTGCTCTATCCATTGCACTACCTAGCTGCCCTTAAAGGCCAACCCTTAATAATAAATAATAAAGGTGAAGGAAGAGAAAGTGGCAGATGGTATTTGAGTGATGGATAATTGGGGGAAAGGAGAAGAGGGAATCTCAATTTTTTTTTCAGTGAAATATGAAGCAAGGTTCTCTGAGAAGGCAGGGAGAGAAAGAGTTATCAGATGTTTGAAGAGGGATGAAAAGGTTGGAAAAGCTACTTTGGCTGGTGGGATAGATTTTGAGTTGAGATTATGCAACATAAAATTGTAAAGGGTCTATTCAATACAGTTTCATGATTTCTTCCAACTTCACTCAGAAGCATATGATAAGACCTAATGGTGAGGTTAATCCACCAAGACTGAGGCTTGGCAGGGCAAGATCAGTGATATCAAAAAATGTAAAGAACTTAAGAGAAGAAAACAGTATAGAGTTCAGAAGTTAAGATGGGGAAGGAAGGAATAATTAGTAAAGTCACAATGTGCTATGAATGAACCAAGAGGTTGAGAGATTAGAGTTCACAGTGAGGATAAAGAATATATTTTGAAGTTGCAATGTTAAGGGAAGGGTAGAATGGAAGTAAATTGTGACCAGGGAAGAGAATTTCAAAGGGAAATGGAATATTTTGAAGGTGATAACAAAATCAAGAGTATGGCCCATCTCTGTGTGAAGCTAAGGTGGGGTGGAGGAACAAGTCATAGGACATGTGCAAGATTAAAAATTGAATGGGTAAAACATTTGAGGAGGCATCAAAATGCATGTTGAATTACCCTAGAATGAGAAGGAAGTAAAGATTGGCATTGAACTCATTTAGGAAAGAAGGGATGTGTTGTGGAGACAATAGTTACTTGAATTTTGATTAGGTGATACATATGGATTCAGTGAACTTCAAAGGAGTAGAGTGATGGTGGCTTATTCCAATAATCCTACTTCTACTGGTAAATCAAGGGGAAATGAGTAAAAATGTAAGAACAGCTAGAAAGGGAGACCATGAAGTCTGTGTCTTCAGAAAGGAGTCAAATTTCATTGAGAATCAAAAGAAGTGGGGTGGCTAGGTGGTGCAGTGGATAAAGCACCGGCCCTGGAGTGAGGAGTACCTGGGTTCAAATCTGGTCTCAGACCCTTAATAATTACCTAGCTGTGTGGCCTTGGGCAAGCCACTTAACTCCATTTGCCTTGCAAAAAACCTTAAAAAAACAAAACAGAGAATCAAAAGAAGAAAAAGAAAGAGGAAAACGTAAGATGAAAGCAATTTTTTTTTACCTATAAAGCAGGTATTCCAGAGAGAACAGAGGAAGAAGTAGGCAGTGTCAGAATGAGACATTGGAGGCTTGGATTAGGCTGAGGAGGATGGGGATAAGGGAATGGTCAGTGGGGAATGGGTTTGAATGATTACATAGAGGAGTTCAGAATCCTTAGGTGGGGAGGGCATGACTGAATAGGAGTTTGATAATTATTGGAGAATGAATTCAGATGGGTAATAAACATTCCTAAATGTTTGGCCTCAGTATGGAGTCCTCTTGGGGTCTTAGACAACTCAGGGAAGGAGACCAGTTGGGGTAGTCAGTGAAAAGGTGGTTCTCTCCCTCCCCTATAGGGAGACCAGGCAAAGCCAGGAGACTGGAGGATAGACCATGAAGTAATAGTTTAAAGAGATAGAAACACAGCTAGGTGGGGAGCATGGGCTCTGTCCCTAAAATGGAGGTGTCCTAAAGTTCCTACCTACCAAAGAGAGAAGGGGGACAGCAAGTTGGAGGTATATTCCAGGGTGAGGAAGCATGGTAGTGAGGTTTGAAGAGAGATGAAAAGTCTTGAAAAAGTTGACAAAGTAAATAAAATGATTGCCTTGTCACAGTGAAGATCCAGTTGAAATTACTTAATATGATTGTAGTGGATCTAATTAGCATGGTTTAGTGTTCTTCTCCAGCTTCATGAAAACAGGAGGGAAAATTGTGTATGGTGGCAGTAATCCTAGGACAAAGTTTGGAAGGGCAAGATGACAGTAGGATAAGGGGGTGAGGAACTCAAGAGAAAAGGATAGTATTAAGTTGAACTGGTTCACCAAACGTAGTCAGTATAGGAGAAGAGAGAACCCAGAGGGTAGGGGAGGGTCTGAAGGCTATGAACAGGACTAGAGATTGTGAGGCAGAGGGAGAGGAGGAATGACAATAGATGTTGATCAGATAAAAGTAATTTCAGAGTTCATGAAGTTAGAAGTAGTGCATTTGTGGGTAAAGATCAAGGGTATGACTATCACTCTGTAATGGAGATAGGGCGGAGTGCATTCAGAGGATGTAAACTAATATTTTTCAAAAGAAGAACTGCAAACTACTAATGATAAATAGTATGAAAAATGTTCCAAATCACTAACAGTAAGAGAATTGCAAGTCAAACCTGAAGTTTCACTGTCATGCTGTAAAAATGGCAAAGATGATAAAAGATGGGAATAGTCAGTATGGGGGAGGGGTTATAGGAACATAGGTAACCTGGTACATTATTTGTTTAGCTGTGCATTAGTTAAAACATTTGGAAGCAATTTGGAATTATACAAAGTCACTAAATTGTCTATACCATTTAACTTGTATATTCCATTACTAGGCTTATACCCATTTAGGGCAGAAAGGGGGAGGGAAGGAGAAGGAGGAGAAATCATGGAATAGTAAATAAATTGAATGAAATAATAGTACAGATATTTTCTTCGCTGTTCAGATGTTTTATGGTCTACTGTGTGCAGGGTGGGATGCCACATTAAGACAGACAAGATGGAGAATGTCCCAAACTGGTCAACTATTCAATGAATCAATCAAAAGAATTGGGGATATTCAGGATGAATGAAAGAAGACTTAGAAACATGTGTTTGTATGTGTGTGTGTGTGTGTGTGTGTGTGTTTATTAGGAACCCCCTCACAAGTGGTAAAATGGTTTATTTATTTATTTCTTTATTTCTGACTGATGATGCTGGAGGGCAGGTAAATCTCAATTCCATTTGTAATTTGAAGGAAGAAGATATTTAGTATTGGAGAGAGGCAGGAACTTGGATTCACCTGTCTCTGTATTAAGGCAGCCTTAACCCAGGTCTCTGCAGGATTTCTCTGGCACTATTATCTTTTAATGTTTGCAAAATCCCTTTCAGTTTGGAAGATTATGAAGCTACAGATATCTGCTATGTGGATAGAGAACAGGAGCTGGGTTTAATTTTACATCTATCAGGAGATTCCTGTAGTGTATTTCTATGGCAGGGAATCACTATTTACAATGGAAATGCTTACAGAGAAGGAGTAAATTTAATGGGGGTTTAAGTAGAATTAGCTTGGCTCAGGTCCCGAGCGACATGCAGGCTTTCCTCCCCTTTTCCCCACCTCACACTGTGCTGATGTAGCTAGCAACTCAGAGCTGCTGGAGATGAGAAGTATTAGGAGACAAGGAACTATCTGGGACTAAGGTAACCACAGAAATGGGAATCCATAGGATTTTAATCGATCTCTTAAGGTTGGGTTGGCTATAGGATAGAGTTGCATTTGTGCAATGTACCCACCAACCACCATGGTAGAATTAAAAAAAAAATCCACATTCTTGCTAGAAAAAAGTCAATTTTATCCTCCTCTTGGGTCTTTTTGTTTTCCTGTGGAATGAACATTGTAAATCATTGATCATAGAGTCATTCAGCTTAATTCAATTAAACAATGATCTCTTAAATTCCCACTATATTCTAGGTATTGTGTTTGCCATAGAGAGAAAGCAGGTAGGGTAAAGACAAAAATGAAGTAATCCTTGCTTTCAAGGAGAATACATTTTATTGGGGGGTAACAATCTGGATATGTTTAAATACAAAATGTATTAAAATCTAGGTAAGAGGAAGCATAGAGTGTTGGATAGACAGTTGGCCTGAGATAATGAAAATAGATTCAAAGAGATGTGGAAAGGAACTAGACAAAGGTCAGACAGTGATTTTTCAAAACAATTCAGTCTTCTTGATGTCCATGTATTCAGCCCACTGAACTCTAGTCTTCATCATCTTTTAACCATGAAAACATCAGACAATGTAGATGATGGATGCGTGAGTAAAATTCCAATTCTTAAATGAGATGAAGCTTAGTGTGTGAAACAGTAGCACCTTCCAATAGAATACACTAGTTACATACTCCTGCTTCCCCACCCCCCCCACCCCCCGCCCAGGACTTTCCTTCCATCTTCTGTCTTAAGACATTACTTTGGTACTTCAGTTTTTCAACTTCTGAATCTCCTTTCCCCCCACCTATATAATGGGAAAAGGGGAAAAGAACTGACTAGACAATGTTAAAGGTCCTCTTTCAGCTATGACATGATATTCTTGGATTCTTTTATGTGCCCTTGACCCTTTGCCCTTTTCCTTTCTCTATATAAACTGAAGTAGAATAGAAGGAAGAATACAAGCACAGTCAGAGCTTGAAGGGCCAGTAAAGATCATTAACTTCAACCTTCTTCATTTTAAATATGAAGAAATATTGTGGGGGGAGGGGAGAGTGCAGGGATTAAGTGATTTGGCTAAGGTAATAAGAAGTATAGGATTCAAATCTGTCCATCTCACTGCAAATAAGTATCTTCCCACTATTCCACAGCCCTAACTTAAAGAGGGGAGGTGTACAGGGGAGAAAAAGTATGAGATATGGACTTCCTCAGTGGGAAGTATTCTGAAATATGACTTGTCATATATTCTTCTGTCTCAGTTGATCAGAGAGAGAGGGATTAAGTCAGATCAATGTGCTTCTCTTGGGGTTCTCAAGTTCCTGATACTGGGGAGAGCTAATGTACCAGACTGTTGAATCACCAGGAGCCTGACCTTAAAAAGCTACTCATAAATAAATTTAACTTAATTGGCCAAAGGTCTAATGCTCAAGTAAAAGGGTAATTTACCCTGAGTTACTGGTATGAATCTCAGGTTACTAGAATATTTTTATCTGCAGATTGATAGTCAAGCTGTCCAACACTTGCCCTTTCAGATAATGAAATGTGTAGTTTCCTGAGCACCTAGTCACAACCAATGACAGCAAGGTTATTTGAGATTTTCAGGACCTGGATCACTGAACAGGATGCTGAGGTCAATTAACAGTTTTCTGTCATGGTAGTCCTATCATTCAGGCAGCTGCAGGAATAAGTTTGTCAGCATTTCTATTGTAAATACTTTTCAGGGAGTTTTTTTAATCACTTGAAAATATAGTAAAAACTCAGTCTGAGCAGAAATTTGGTCAATCTAGGTTGTATCTGTCAGCAAAATGCAATGTTGATTTGTACCACTACAGTGAATACTTCTATGGATATCTCCTTTATTACCCCCAGAATTATCTTGCTTGTAGTACTTAAACCTTAGTGTTGAGTACTTAGGACAATCACCTTCCTCTGTCCTGGCCTCTAATTTGCCATTCAGCTTTATCTTCCATGCTCCCTAACAGCTGTTCCTCCCTTTTTGTCCTCATTTCAGTTTGACTCTAACCTCTACACCTTTACTCACTTGGCAACCCTGTCTTGGAAAACCTTTTATTTCCTCTTGGTCTATTCAGTTTCTATCCATCTGTTAGAACCCATCAAATCAAGTCCTAGCTTATCCAGGGAACCTTACTTTAATTTATATTCAACTGTTCCACTCACTTTAGCCCACAATTATCTCTTCTTTTCCTGTCTTTCTATTGTTTCCAGGGAAAATGATACACTTTGTAGTAGGACATGAAACATTTCTGTAGTATTTTTAATGGTGCCATGTGGAGATTCTGAAGAACCTGATTTTGAGAGAGTCATGGTGAGATGGCATGAAAGTGCTTTGGAGAGATTGTCAAGCATGCAAGGGTATGTAGCTAGTTCTGGTAGGCAAACTGTATTAGTACTTTGGGGATTTTGTGTTTGTGTGTGTGTGTGTGTGTGTGTGTGTGTGTGTGTGTGTGTGTGTGTAAGAGAGACAGAAAGAGACTCAGAAAGACAGACAGAATCAGAGCCAGAAACAGAGAGAAACAGACACACACACACACACACACACACACACACACACTCACAGAGAGACAGACAGATAGATATATAGAGAGACAGACACACACAGAGCTCACTTCACTTTGTATTAATATATATATATATATATATATATATATATATATATATATATATATCTTCCCATGTATTACTGGGTACAAAAGTAAGCCTTCCCATGTTGTACTGGGTACAAAACCAAAGAGAGAGGCAAAGCCATCACCAGTTGTCTTGACTCTGTCTTTCTATGATGACTTTGGAAGAGAGAGTGAAACGATTGATTTCAGCATCTCACTTAAATCCAATTTATGCACACAACAAAAGACATCATTCATAACCTTTCATCAAAGTCTTGTGGCTACAGGCAAGTGATGAAGCAGCAGGTATGGATACACTGGGAGCTGTAGTCACAACCTTGTACACAGATGGCCCAGGGGGGTAGGGTTTTTTTCTACACTGAAAGCAACAGTGGGATTCCACAACCCTCTGGTTGACTGAGCAGCTCTTTTAAGGATCTTACTGCTCACTTCCTGGTGCAAGGAAGAGGCTAAAAAAGGTGCCCTAAAAATTGTCTGGTTATTCCAACCCTGGCCTGATTACAGCAACAGGTGGGGAATCCCACTGCAGTAGAGACAAAAAAAAATCTACAAAAACCTCTTCAAAGAAGATTCCTTACTATCAGTGCATGGAACATGAGCACAGTGATAGATAATACAAGATCCAATAGACCTGAAAGACGAATAGCTCTTGTTGCTAGAGAACTCATTAGGTATCACATCCAAATAGCAGCCCTGAATCAAACAAGGCTGGCAAATGAAGGTAGGCTTACTGATGTTGGAGTTGGCTACATGTTTTTCTGGAGTGGTTGCAGTGAAAGGGAATGCCAGGAAGCTGGGGTAGGTTTTGCAATCCAAACTAATTTAGTCAACATTCTTGAATACCTACCAAAAGGAGCGAATGACAATGAAATTGGCATTCTAGAAAAACACCATGCCATCATCATCAGTGCTTATGCTCCCACCATTATAAACACTGATGAAGTTAAAGAAAAATTTTATGAAGACCTAGAGACCTTTATCATCAATGTACCAAAAGAGGACAAGCTTACAATTCTGGGTGACTTTATTGCTAAAGTAGGCTCAGATTACCAGACATGACAGGGAGTCAGTCCTTGGGAGGAATGGAGTTGGAAACAGCAAAAGCAATGGTTACATTCTGCTGAAGACTTGTGCATCTCATGACCTCATCACAAATACTATTTTCCTTTTATTTAAATACAATAAAACTTCCTGGATGTTCCTTCATAGCAAACATTAGCATATATTAGATTATGTGATGGTAAGGAGAAGAGACAGACAGAATGTGAGAGTCACAAAGGCAATGTGTGATGCAGAGTGCTGAACTGATCACAGACTGGTCCTTTCTAAGATAAATATTCATATTCAACCAAAGCAGCAGCTCCAAGGCAAAATGAATACTGGAAGAATTAAAGTCAAGAGATTAGTGTCTCTCTGAGCATAAACAGTTTGTTGCTAACTTGAAGGGAAAACTGAACCATTACACATTTGGTAACAGTGGAACAGAAAAGGAGTGGGCAGTTAGTTTTCAGAGATGTGTTGTACAGCACTGCATTTGCTCATCTTGCCCAGAACTCTCAAACATCAAGACTATTTTGATGAAAGTGATGGGGAAATACAGAAGCTGCTAAATGAAAAATGAGAACTCCACAGGGTTTACTAGTAGGATAGTTCATCTATTTCTAAAAAGGTAGCATTTAATTCCATTAAAATTTAAGTACAAGTGAACATTAGAGAAATGCAGTACTCTTGGCTCAGTAAGAAAGCAGATGAAATTCAATTTTAAGCAATCAGTAGCAAACCAAAACTGCTTTTATGATTCCCTAAAATCTATTTATGGGCCAAAGACATATGGTGCATCTCAACTACTCAGTGCTGATGGATCCATATTGATTAATGATAGGGACTTGATCCCAGAGAGATGGGCTGAACTCTATCATAGTGTTCTTTACAGACCATCATCAATCCATGCTTAAGTTGCTCAATCAATGCTCAAGCTGAAGTCAATTTGTCCCTAGCTGAAGTTCCAACTGAAGAAGAGATTTTGAATGCCATTAGGATCCTTTCAAGTGGAAAAGCACCTGGTGTTGATTCTATACCAGCTGGGATCTACAAGGTTAGGGGATCCACTGCTCATCCAAAAACTGACTGAAATTTTCCAGGTAGTATGGCATGAAGAGGTTATCCCCCAAGAATTCAAGAATGCTTCCATTATTCACCTCTATAAAGGTAAAGGAAATAGATTGTGCTATGACAATCACAGGGGTATTTCTCTTTTAGTCATTGCTGGTAAGATTCTTGTCAGAGTCCTTCTCAATAGGCTGCTCTCAGGAAGGGAAGAAGAATAGTTGACATGGTCTTTGCTGCCCAATTCCAGGAAAATGCCAGGAATAGAACTGAGGTCTATATACAACATATATACATACATACATATATATATATATATATATATATATATATATATATATATATATACACATATATATATACATGCATGCCCAGGTTCTGGATAGTGAAAGATGCTCTTGAGATTTCCCAGTCACCAGTGGAGTAAAACACGGATGTGTCCCTGCTCCCATGCTTTTTAGCATGATGTTTTCAGCCTGTAAACACCTTCCCCAAGGATAAACAGGGCCTCAAGGTCAGCTACTACACTGAGGACAAATTCTTTAAATTAAAAAAGGCTACAAACCAAGACCAAAGTGGAGGGAGTGTTGGTGCATGATCTTCTGTTTGCACATGATTGTGCACTTGATGCAGCCTCTGAAGCTGAGATGCAAGAAAGTATGGATTGATTCTCTGATGCTTGTGCTAATCTTGGTCTAACAATTAACACCAAGAAAACACAGGTGCTCCATCAGCCAGCACTACACTATCCATTTGTGAAACCATTGATTACAGCAAATGGAGAAGTTTTGAGTACTGTGGACAAATTCATTTAGCTTGGTCATCCTTTCCAAGGTGGTACACATTGTCAATGAAGTTGACTCTCACATTTCCAGAGCCAACTCAGTATTTGGGAAGCTCCAAAAGAAAATATGGGAGAGAAGAGGTATTAGAATGACTACCAAACTTAAGGTCTACAGAGTTGTATTGAGCTCATTGCTCTACCAGTGCCTTGTTAGGAAATTGAATCACTTCCATTTAAATTGTCTTTGGAAGATTCTGAAGATCACTTGGCAGGAGAAGAGACCAGATACTGAGGTTCTTTCTTGAGCTAAACCGCCTAGCATCCAACATTACTACAGAGAGTAGAACTACAATGGGCTGCTCATGTTGTTAGAATGCCAGACATATGCTTGACAAAAAAGCTATTTTATGAAGAACTCACACAGGGCAAATGCTCACAAGGGAGTCAGAAGAAGTGATACTGAGACACCCTGAAGGTGTCATTGAAGAACTTTAGAATTGACTGTACAGCTTGGGAGATACTGGCACAGGACTGCCCAGCTTTACTCAACTATGAATATTTTTTACAAAGGTTTTCTTTTTCCATTTTAAAGAAATGTTCTATGATTGAGGAGAGGGAGAGTTGGATGGAGAAAAATCAAATACATATTAATTAAAACAATTGAGTTTATTTTTTATATAAAGAAAAAAATTATAATGACCCACTGAAAACACTGTAATTTGACAGGGTAAATGTTCCTGCTCCTTTCATGAATCCTCAGTTATTCTGGTTTAATTTCATCTCTATCATGGCTGTCTTTTTTTGATAAACATTTTGATTGTTGGTGACTTTCTGATATGATACATCGACCTGGTGATATTCCAGATATGTTCTAATGAAGGCATAGTACAAATTCATTTAAATTGTCTTAGGAAGATTCTGAAGATCATCTAGAAGTAGAAAGTACCAGACAATGAGGTCCTTTCTAGAGTTAAAATGCCTAGCATTGTGACATTACTACAGGGAGTGCAGTACAATGGCCTGGACACGTTGTTACAATGCTAGAAGTATGCTTGCCAAAAAGACTATTTATGGAGAATTCACACAGGGCAAGCACTCACAAGGGGGGTCGGTCAGAAGAAGCGATACTGAGACACCCTGAAGATCTCTCTTGAGAACCTTAGATTGAGGCAACTAGGTGTCACAGTGGATAGAGCATTTGGTCCTGGAGTCAGGAAGACCTGAGTTCAAAATAGACCTCAGACAATAATTACCTAGCTGTGTGAACTTGGGCAAGTCACTTAATCCCATTGTCTTGCAAAAACAAGCAAACAAAAAGAACTTTAGAATTGATTCTACAGCATGGGAGACACTGACACAGGACCACCCATCATGGTGTGCCCTCATCAGTGAGGAGGCTGCACTCCATGAGGAAGGCAGAATGGAAGCAGCTCAAAGGAAATGTGATATCTGTAAATTTAGAGTACCCACCCCAGGTTTCACATGGACTATTTGTGCCCACCCTGTGATAGAGCATTCTAAGTTTTTATTGGTCTGATCAACCACAGTGTGACACACTGTTATTTTGTCTCAAATATAGTGATGTCATTTTGGTCTTCTTCGATAACAAAGGACAAGAACCAATCAATGAAAATGTAAGCTCCTTGAAATCAGGGACTATGATGTTCACTTGTATTTCTCTTCTTAGCACTTGTCATAGTACCTGGGACATAGCAGTGTTAAATATTTATTTTATTCATTATTTTAATTTAGTGTTCACTTGGATGGAAATATTCTCTGTATAATTCTGAACAAGTGGTCATTCAATTAACTTTAAAATATTTAGGTAGGGCAGTTTGGTGATGCAATGGATAGAGAGAGCACTTGCCCTGGGGTCATAAGGATCTGAGTTCAAATATAGCCTCAGACACCTATTAGGTGTATTACCCCAAGGAAGTCACTTAATCCTGATTGGAGAGAGAGAGAGAGAGAGAGAGAGAGAGAGAGAGAGAGAGAGAGAGAGAGAGAGAGAGAGAGAGAAAAAGAAGAGAAGAGAAGAGAAGAGAAGAGAAGAGAAGAGAAGAGAAGAAAAACTAACATCAACATTTAGCAAGGAGTAACCACCTTTTTTCTCAAATCCCAGTGTAGATTCAGCCTTGCATCACATTTTAGGGACAATATTTGGAAACTAGACCACATCCAGAGGAAGAGGACCAGGATGATGAAAGAATTGCAGACTATCAATTACAATGCATCTTGGCATAAAGGTTTATAATGATGATTTAATTGCTAAACTTAGGTGGCCTTCCTTCAGACCTTATTATATTTGACTAATTTCTGTGACTGTGAATCATCCTCTTTACACAAAACCCTATCTCCTACCAAAAGCCTTTCCCAATCTCCCTTAATTGTAGAGCCTTCCCTCTATTGATTATTTCCACTTTATCCTGTCTGTCTCTCTTATTAGGCTTCAAACTCCTTGAGATCAAGGATGTTTTTTGCCTTTTTTTTTGTATCCCCAATGTTTAGCACTGGAAATTGTAGGTATTCATTGCTTGTTGATTGACTGTCTGACTCCCTGGAAACTCTTTTTCCTTTGGTTTCTGAGACATTACTTTCTCCTGGTTACTCTTCTGTCACTTAAAGAACTCACTATCTTCTGGAGCAGTGCATTCCCCTTTGTGATAGTTATAATTGAGAGGCAGATTTTTTTAAATATTGAGTCAAATCGAGTCAAGAAGAATGGGTCTAATCTTTCTCACATATAATGCCTCTATGATAGACAGCTATTATATCTTAAGCAGGTTTACCCTTCTCAGGAATAAATATTGGTTTCTCTAACCAATCTTTGGAAATGTTCCATAGACTGTCTTGATTCTTATTCCCCAAAGCCCAAGGCCCTATGGTATCCTTAATGACATCCTTAAGAGTGTTGGGAATATTTAACTTCTCTGCCAATGACTCCAAACCCACTGATGTTGCTCCCTTAATAGCAGTGAGTGGTCCTTGTAGCCATCTCCATTTAGTCACTATCAGATTAGCTTTTACAAAAGAATATTTACTTCAAAAACATAATCTCAAATATATAAATTTATTCACTTACATGTACTTAATATCTTTATAGCATCCCCAAATCTGGCACTGAGCTCATAAATTAGTTCAGTTGATATATAGTAAAATTCCAGTTCCAAGTCCAAACTGTTCTTAGGCACAATAACAAGCACCCTCAAGACATATTGCTGTTCAGTCATGTCCAACTCTCCATGACCCCATATGGGGTTTTCTTGGCAAAGATACTAAGAGTAATTTGTTGTCTCCTTTTCCAGTTCATTTTACAGATGAGAAAACTGAGATAAACTGGGATAAATGACTTGCCCAGTCATTGGTTGGTAAGTGTTGGAGATCAGGTTTGATGAAAGGAAGAGAAGTCTTCCTGACTTCAGGCCCAGCACTTTGTACTCTGTGGTGCCATTCAGACAGAGCATTCTCAGTTCAACCCCAGTTCTACCAAGCATTCCTTATGTGACAATGGACATATCATTTTATTTCTTTGGACTTCACTTTCCTCACCGGTGTGAAATGAAAGAGTTGGACTATAACCAAAGGTGTCTTCCAGCTGTAAATGCATCCTCCTTATGACAAATTCTGTGGACTCAAACCCTTTGCTACTCTGTGTCTACCTTCAGGCAAAAACTGAACTGCAGAGGGATGTGACCAGGTGTAATGGGTGCCTAGTTATATCAAAGTGTAGTTTCTAAACTCTGGGTCTTCTAAACAAAGGTTTTTAATCTGGGTGTGTGAGACAGACCCCTTTGTCAGTCTTGTGAATCCCACGGACCTCTTCTCAGAATAATGTGCAAAATAAGTGCAAAAAGTAAAATGCACAAACACAAATTATACTCAATAAAATAATTTGAGGGAGGTTTTGGGTGGTTCAGTAGATAGAGTGCTGACCCCAGAGTCAGAAAACTCATCTTTGTGAATTCAAATCTGGCCTTAGATATTTACTAGTTGTGTGACTCTGAATGAGTCACTTTAACCCCATTTGCCTAGGTTTCCTCATCTAGTGAAAGAAATGGAAAACCACTCCAGTATTTTTGTCAAGAAAATCCCACATAAGGTCATGGAGAGTTGGACATGTCTGAAACAACTGAAGCAACATTTACTGAACAACAAAGGAAAATGATTATATTGAAATACATTTATCAAAATATTTTTTTTTAAATAAAAAAGTTCCCAAACTCTCTTGATATAAAGGAACATGGTTCTCTTCTGCACAACGCTACTCTCATCACTGTCCACCAAGTTTCCAGCCTTCATTAATTCCTTGACCAGAGCCACATCTCTTTGAAAACTAGTTAATCAATGCTGATAATTTCTCTGAAGTGAGTTAGGTAATAAAGTAGATTGAGCACTGAGTTTGAAGTTAGGAAGATCTGAGTTTAAATCTGGCCTCACAGACATTTACCTATTTGCCTCAGCTCTTCATCTACAAAATGGGGATACACTGAAGAAGGAAATGGCAAACTGTTCATGTGTTTTTGCCAAGAAAGTCCTATGGACAAGTCCATGGGGTCATGAAGAATCAGATATGACTGGATGACTGAGCTACAATCCCTCTGTGGACTCAGAGCTCTGGGAGGGTCAAAGTCTGGTAGTTTATAGACATCAGTAGGTATTTTCATAAGGTTCACAGAACATCACTGCTTGCTGTAGGGAGAAGGGAGAGAAATCAATTCACATGCTGTATTTCAGTCACACTGGAATACAAGCTTCCATCATTTTTGTTTAAAAAAATACAACTATCAGGAAGAGTAAAATGGCAATGTATCACAGATTTGGCAGTATTATTGTCTGAAGTCCAACACTTGCTGTCCTTGCTTATTACTGAAATGGAATTTTCTCTAGCTCAAGAGGAGGGCTGGCTCAGATTCAGAGGCAGGTGATTTTCTTGTCTGAGGAGACTCCTTGGCCTTTTCCTCTACTCTGCTTTGGTAGATCTTGCAACCATGGAGTGAAAGCCAGTCAATAGCAGGTTAATGAGATAATTTTGAGGGTAACTGCTCAGTTTTCATAGAAGTGTCTGAAAATTCTTATACAGCTCCACTTCCTTCCTCTTTTTATCCCTGGTGAGGTCAGAGTGGGTTGGGTGTTCCTTGCTGCTGTCTGGGGTTTGAGAAATGTCTAGCTTAAGAAGAAAACAACTTAACTTGGGAGAGAAGTAAAAACTGCAATGGCACATATGTCTTGATTTTGGGGGTCATACCTGGAACTCCCTTAATGTTTTGAATAACTTTTCATGGGGGGAAAAGTATGAGATGTTTGACAAACCTCAGGAAATTTTCTTGATTTGTAAATTTAAATTTATAATTATTTCATTGATTTTTCTGTTTTGTTTTCTTTTTAAAATATAATAAAAACTAGGAGGGGGGAGGAATCATAGCTTTAGAGCTGAAAGCAAGGGTATACTGGAGCCATTTCCTAAGGGATCAGAGACAGCTGATTGTTAAATTTTCATTAAATTTTTACCTTGGAAATCAGCAAATGTTACTGATTTTCTGATTTCCTAGACTTAAGAAAGTGATGGAGAAAATGTTATTCATGCAAATTAAATCTGGAAGTATGTGCTTCATTCACTTATTAAACATTTTTCAGCATACCTCTGGTTGGAAGGGATAGCCTCTTGTCATCTAGTTATTTCATTTTTTTCAATTATCAAGCATTCATTATCTTTTCGCTTTTACCCCACCTACCTCACTCACAAGAAAGAAGAAAAAAATGAGGGAAGGAAGGAAGGAAAGAAGGAAGGAAAAAGGAAGAAAGCAAAAAAGGAAAGAAGGGGAAAAGAAGGAAAGAAGGTCATATGGATGGAGAGAGGGAAGAATGAAGGGAGGAAGAGAAGGAAGAAGGGAATAAAGAAGGAAGGGAAGAAATGAAGATGGGAGGAAAGAAGGGAAGGAAGGGATAAAGGAAAGAAGGAGGGAAGGGATAAAGAAAAGAAGGAAGCCTAGTATTAAGTATAGTCAAGCAAAACAAATTCACACATTAATCACATCCAGAAATGTTTCTCTCATTCCCACAAAGTGTTCTTTTACTTTAGTCCTCTGCAGAATTGTTCGTTTTTTTGCTATTTTAATTCTTATCTTCTTTATATGTATGTATATATATATATATGTATATATATATACATATATATATACATATATATATACATATATATATATATATATATATATATATATATATATATATATATATATCCGGGTCTCTCTGAAATCATCCTTACAGCACAGTAGTATTCCATTACATTAACAAACCATATTTTATCCAACCATTCTCCCATTGATAGACAGCCCTTGGTTTTCAGGTTTTTTTAATCTACAAAAATTGCTTCCAAAAATATTTTTGCTCATATGGGAATTTTTTTTCTCTTTGTTTTCTTTGAAATAAAGGTCAACAGTACATCCTTGGGTCAAAAACCATGTACAACTGAATAACTTTGGGGACATATTCCAGATTGACTGGATCAATTCACAGTTCCAACACCACTATATGATCCTTTCTATTTTTCCACAGTCCCTCCAAGATTTATCATTTTCTTTTTTTTTTTTTGTTAGCTTTGACAATATGATAAGTATGAGAAAGAATCTCAAAGCTGCTTTGATTTGCATTTCTCTAAGAATTAGTGATTTGGAACTTTTTTTTAATCAACTATCTCTATAGATAGCTTGGGTTTCTTACCTTGAGAACTTAATGTTTATATTTTTAGACCTTTTGCCAATTGGGTAAATAGCTTTTATTCTGCTAAATTCTACAGATGAGTAAACTAAAGGTGGGGGGAAGGGAGAGGAGGAGGGAGGAAGGAAGAGGAATAATTCACAGGCTGTAGCTTAAAATCCTTCTCTCAACTCCCCTAGCTTATTTTTCTGGTTGAGAAACTGGGGTGCCCAGATGGGAAAAGTACTTGAAAAGATTATAGAACCAATCAGAAACTGATCCTAGAAAGATCTATAACCCTGGCTCCTAATTGCCAACCCATTTCTCTTTTCACCATGACCATCAGTCTCCTCCTGGTTGGAGAAGCTAGAATTAAATAGAGGGAATGTGCTAGTATATGCAATATTTTCCAGGGTCTTTTTTGCCTTATTGAAGATGACTTTGTTCTGGTATTTATTTTTTATTTTTATTTTTTTAAATTTTTATTAAAGATATTATTTGAGTTTTACAGTTTTTCCCCAATCTTGCTTCCCTCCCCCCACCCCCACCCCACAGATAGCACTCCGTCAGTCTTTACTTTGTTTCCATGTTGTACCTCGATCCAAATTGGGTGTGATGAGAGAGAAATCATATCCTTAAAGAGAACAGAATTCTCAGAGGTAACCAGATCAAACCATAAGACATCTGGGTTTGTTTTTTTTTTCCGAATTAAAGGGAATAGTCCTTGTACTTTGTTCAAACTCCACAGCTCCTTATCTGGATACAGATGGTACTCTCCTTTGCAGACAGCCAAAAATTGTTCCCAATTGTTGCGCTGATGGAATGAGCAAGTCCTTCAAGGTTGAACATCACTCCCATGTTGCTGTTAGGGTGTACAGTGTTTTTCTGGTTCTGCTCATCTCACTCAGCATCAGTTCATGCAAATCCCTCCAGGTTTCCCTGAAATCCCGTCCCTCCTGGTTTCTAATAGAACAATAGTGTTCCATGACATACATATACCACAGTTTGCTAAACCATTCCCCAATTGAAGGACATTTACTGGATTTCCAATTCTTTGCCACCACAAACAGGGCTGCTATAAATATTTTTGTACAAGTAATGTTTTTACCCTTTTTCCTCATCTCTTCAGGGTATAGACCCAGTAGTGGTATTGCTGGGTCAAAGGGTATGCACATTTTTGTTGCCCTTTGGGCATAGTTCCAAATAGCTCTCCAGAAGGGTTGGATGAGTTCACAGCTCCACCAACAGTGTAATAGTGTCCCAGATTTCCCACATCCCTTCCAACAATGATCATTATCCTTCCTGGTCATACTGGCCAATCTGAGAGGTGTGAGGTGGTACCTCAGAGAAGCTTTAATTTACATTACTCTAATAATTAATGATTTAGAGCATTTTTTCATATGGCTATGGATTGCTTTGATCTCCTCATCTGTAAATTGCCTTTGCATATCCTTTGACCATTTGTCAATTGGGGAATGGCTTTTTGTTTTAAAAATATGACTCAGTTCTCTGTATATTTTAGAAATGAGTCCTTTGTCAGAATCATTAGTCGTAAAGATTGTTTCCCAATTTACTACTTTTCTTTTGATCTTGATTACATTGGTTTTATCTGTGCAAAACCTTTTTAATTTAATGTAATCGAAATCATCTAATTGGTTTTTAGTGATGTTCTCCAACTCTTCCTTAGTCACAAACTGTTCCCCTTTCCATAGATCTGACAGGTAGACTAGTCCTCGATCTTCTAATTTGTTTATAGTATTGTTTTTTATGTCTATGTCCTGTAACCATTTGGATCTTATCTTGGTAAAGGGTGTGAGGTGTTGGTCTAATCTAAATTTCTTTAATACTAACTTCCAATTATCCCAGCAGTTGTTCTGGCATTTATGATACTTTCTTAGCAAGATTGGGAACTGCTACATTTGAAATCCAATTCCCAAGATCTCAGACTGATATATTTTCTGGACTGTCCACTTCTCCATTTCTCATTCCTAAACCAAGGTTTCTGGGTTTCAGGTAGAATGAAAAAAATAACAAAGCATTTCTTAAACCCTTATTCTGTACGAAGTACTGGAGATAATAGAAAAAGAAAGATAGTGCTGCCTTCAAAGAATTTACATTATAGGAAGGTAGGATACAAAGAAGTGGTGGACAGGGAGGTACATTTCGGTCAGGGAAATAACAAGGTTGGTGAGAGGGTATATAGACCAATTGGTTGACACATCTTTTATAGGAATGATGTTGATTGAGGAAGTGCTGCACCTCTCTTAACAGATGAGTGGGTACTACCATTTAGGATCTTAGAGTTCCCACATTTAAGCTTCAGATCGTTTTATGAAGGAGTATGTTCTCCTGCTTAATCTTTACAAAAGAGAAAACCTTTCAACTGATTTTTCCCATAGAGAGAATTTGCCAATTCTAGATATTTTACACGTTATACTTCCCTCCTAAGAAGTCTAGAGACCAAGCTGTTCTGGAACATAGACTAGGCAGCCAGTTAAATAGAACTCATAAGTATTTAATTTGTCTTTGATCCTATTTCTTCTTATTCACTTGTGGGATAGTCTCAAGCTTCAGCCTGACTTATGATTTGAAAATCTAGAAATTCCCCTTGGTCAGTTTCTGATTGCTAACCTGTATCTCTTCAAAATCATTTTTAGGACTTACCTTTCCACAAACTGCCTCTTTTATGGGCTGTGTTTCCATCAAATCTCAAGATTATATGGGTTTGAAAGGATAATCCTTTCCCAATTTCTCAGGATCCTCTGTTGTTCCTTACAAGTGAAAGGAAGGAGGGGAAGCAAAGGAAAAAAACAAAAAAAACTCATTTAGACCCTGGCTGCATACCTCTCACCTACATTTTCACACAGAAATTAGGATTTAACCGTAGATCTTGAAGGTTAAGAAAGAATGGGAAAAGTAGAAAAGGGAGGGAAGTTAAGGGAAGGGAGTCATGGAGAGAGGTAAAATGTAAAGATTCAAAATTCTAGGAGGTAAGAATTGAATAACATTGGTGTGGCCATATTGTGAAGGCTAATGGAAGCCATGGACAGCCATGATAGGATTTTGAACTTCAGTTGTTCATTTGTTTCTAACCCTTCATGACCTCATTTGAAGTTTCTTGGCAAAGATACAGGGTAATTTTCCATTTCCTTCTCCAGTGGACCCAAGTGGATCTCTTTTTTTCAGACAAAAGTTAAGTGACTTGCCCAGGATCACACAGCGGAAGTACTTGAAATTAGATTTGAACTCAAGTCTTCTTGACTTCATGACCATTGCTCTGTCCTCTGAGCTAAAGCTTTCTCAGGTACATGTAAACATGTAAGAAAATGAATGTGAGAAAATGGCATTTATGGAAAAAAATTCTAGAAATATGTATAGGTTTCCCATACCAGTTCATTTCTTACCCTACCACCATATTCATAACTTTTTACTTGGACAATCCTTCCTATTATGCCCACCTATAGTCTCTATACCCACCAATCCAACTCATACATGGATTTGAATCAATTTTGAAATTGATTCATTCAAACCAAGGGGTTTATTTAAAGACTGAGATCTCCTAATATATTGAATGAGTGATAAAAGATTATAAAGCATAGTAAAGAACTGAAATATTAGGAGTCAATTTAGTGGTGTAGGTCTTTAAAGTAGGTCTTTAAATATCTCTGAAGTCATTATTCAACAAGGTGGGGCAGTGGTTAGAGCACAGCACTTAAAATTTGGAAGACCTGAAGTCAAATGCACCTTCAGCCTCTATTAGCTGTGTGACCCTGAGCAAGTTATTTAATCCTAATTTCCTCATTTTTTTAAAAAAAAGGGCATAATAGTATCAGCTACTTTTCAGCATTGTTATGATGCTAAAATGTGAGAATACTTGCAAAATGCTTTGCTATTGGGGGCAGCTAGGTGGCACAGTGGATAGAGAACCAGCCCTGGAGTCAGGAGGACCTGGGTTCTGATCCAGCTTCAGACACTTAATATTTGCCCAGCTGTGTGTCCTTGAACAAGTCACTATTAACCCCATTGTTTTAAATAAATAAAAAACACTTTGCTCTCCTTAAAGTACTGTGCAAATGGGAGATATGTTGATGATGGTAATGCTAATGATGGCAATAATGGTGCAAGCAGGAAAATGGTATTCAATTGTCAAAATTTCAATTGTACACAGAGTTCACTTATAAAACTTCATAATGCAGTGGAAAGAGTTCTGCATGTAGAATAAGAAGTCCTGGTTTAAATTTTTGTTTACTTTTTGTAACCATGACTTTGGGTAAGTCACTTGACCTATCTGCCAGTGTCCTTTTTAGGAAAATGAAGGGGACCTGCCTCTAAGTTCCCTCTCATCCTCTGAACTGAGGTCCTCCTGTGGAAATCATAGTGACAGTTTTACAGGTTGTAGCCTTCCCATGACATTTTCAAACCTGTTATAAGTATTAATTATCCAAATTCAAAGATGAAGCAGTTGTTTTGCTCTCCCTACTTGTCTCCTACTGTTTCTTTTCATGTGCTCTGTACTCCAGCCAAGCCAGGATTCTTGTTGTGGTCTGCACAAATAAAGCAACTTTGTGCCTTTGTATAAATTTTTAATATCTGGAGTGCCCCTTTCCACATACTTTCTCCCACCCTCCTGCAGGAAGCAGTTGACAATGTTCCTAGGGCAAATTCAGCATTAGTGGGTGGGAGGGAGGGAAACAGAATGGTGACATAGAGGACAGTTGGAAGGGAGAGGGCTAGAGGATAATGCTATTGTGGGAGAAACTATGTGAGGCAGTCAACAACAAGAATTTGTTAAATGCATATTATGAGTCAACCCTTGTGCTAAGCTCTCTGGGGATAAAAAGAAAGACCAAAATCAGTCCCTGTCTCAGGAAGCCCACATTCTAATGGGAGAGACAACCTATATAGATAACTAGTATCTACAGGTAACTGTATTCAGGCTTATTTCCCAGAATCCTGAGAGGGCAGTTGTGATTTATATACCCTTTGGATCTTGAAGTAGGTCAGGGAGATAGTTATTGCTCTGTAAAGAAAGTGAACTCTGAGAAATAAGTGTACTACCTATGGGATGTTGACACCACGGGACAAATCCATATTGATTCTGAACTAGTTATAATTCTCTTCCCTATAATTCTCCATCTATTGAAATAGAACACATGCTTCAAAGCCCAGTACAGAACATGCTCATTCCATATTTTTCCTGATCTCCTACTCATCCTCCAAGCAGGAAGTGATCTAATCATTCTCTGAACCCTACACTATTTTGTCCCTTTCTCTTGTACTTATTACATTGTAAAGCAATGCAGTGTCTGAAACTGAGATGCAACAAAGTATGAATTAATTTTCTGCCGCCTGTGCTAATTTTGGTTGAACAATCAACACCAAGAAAATACAGGTGCTCCACTAGCCAGCACCATGCCATTCATGCATGGAACCATATAGCAAATGAAGAAGTTTTGAATATTGTAGATAATTTCACTTATCTTGCCAGTGAACTTTCCAGGGATCTATGTTTACTGTTAGAGCTATTTCAGTGTTTGGGAGGATCTGAAAGAAAGTCTGGGAGAGGAGAGGTATTAGACTGCCTAGTAAACTGAAGGTCTACAGAGCCATTGCGCTGACTTCAATGATATATGTCTATAAAATCTAGAAGTATATTAGTGCCTTGTTAGAATTGCTTTCATTTTGAATTGTCTTAAGAAGATTCTGAAGATCATCTTACAAGAGAAGAACATTGAGGTCCTTTCTTGAGCTAACATTCAAACTTTACTTCAAAGTGAGCACAACTCTCACCAAATGTTTGTTGGCCTAAAAGACTATTTTATGAAGAACTCATGAAAGGAAGGAAATCATATGATGATTACAGCTAGGTAATTATTAAGTGTCTGAGGGTAGATTTGAACTCAGGTCCTCCTGATTCCAGGGTTGGTGCTCTATCCACTGCCCCACCTAGCTGTCCTTACAAGAACACTTTCAAGGTCTTATTGAAGAATTTTGGAATCAATCGCTTGACATGGGAGATTCTGGCAAGTGACCACCCAGTATTAGTATGCCCACATCAAAGAAAGCACTGTGATCCATGAGCAAAGGAAAATTGCAGTACCCCAAAGAAACATGAGATGCCCTAATTTAGAGAACTCTACCGTGTGAGGCACAAATAGCTAATATGAACTCATGAGGTGGGTTCTCTTCTGAGTTCATATTGCTCTGATCAACCACAGTCAGATATGCTATAATTTGACTCTAATACAGTGATGTCATTTTTGGTCCCCTTCAAGAATGAAGATATATGACACTAAACCAGTGTTATAGAGTGAAAAGAGGGTTAAACTTAGAATCAAGAGTTCTATATTTCAGGTCTGATTCTACCACTCTCTAACCATTTGACTGGTTACATTTCACTTAAATGGCAACAAATATAGTATAGTGAAGGTCTTGGAGTCAGAAAGATTTTGAGTTCAAATCCTGTCCCTGGCATATATTGACTGCATGACTCTAGGAAAATAACAGTTTCCTGGAACTGAATCATTTAGTTACCTCAGGAGCAATGATTTCTGGCCTTGTTTTTTAACAGACTTCAAAATCTTGACATCTTTATTGCTGTCTTATCTTGGAACTTTCCCTTAATGACTAAGGCATCCTTGTCCTGGAAAAACCTACTGCATTTATGGTCTATTCATCATGGAATACCCTCCACAAGGCCTGGAACTTCTCCCATTGATGAATTCCTCCTGAAGTCTTCATTTTTGTGGTGAGGTCAGGGTTAGCCAAGGAAGGCTTCTCTCTTTGCTTTGTTCCTGACTACATTCTTTTTTTTTTTTTTTTGCAAGGCAGTGGGGTTAAATGGCTTGTCCAAGCCCATACAGCTAGGTCATTATTAAGTGTCTGAGGCTGTCCTGACTTCATTTTTAATCTCCCCCATCCCCATTTTTCAATTGTGTTTGTGTGTGTCTGTGTGTGTGTGTATGTGTGTATGTGTGTGTGTGTGTGTGTGTGTGTGTGTGTGTGTGTGTGCTTTCCCACATTGGAAAGGTAGGCAATATCTTTCTTTTAGCTTCATCTCTTACTACAGTTCCTGGTGCCTAATAGACTCTTCTTAAATTCTTGCTTTCTTCCTTTCTCTTCATTGTCCCAGTGCCACGGTAATTCTCTAGCATTACAAGTTGTAGAGCACATGGATATCTGCATTAGTATAGGGAGATTCTTATACTGATATAACACTGGTCTGGTCTAATAAAAAAAATTACAAACAGCCCATTTCCTCATCTGTAAAATAATAGCATGATAATTATACTACATGCCTCATAAGGTTGTCAATAAGAAAGTACTTTGTACATCTATGGTTATTATTCTGCCTTGGTTTGCAATTAGCAATTTTCTTAAAGCACAGGTTTGATCATGTCATCCTTCAATTAACTCCAGTGGTTTTCTATTGCCTCCAAGAGAAAACACAAAAGACTCCATTTTCAAGCCCCTTCATAACCTACCCCACTCCTACCTTTCCACTTTCCTTACTCTTACTTTTTACTTACTTATTCTTTCTCTCCAGTCTTAAATCTAGTGACACTGATCTTCTTGGCTGCCCCATGAACAGGCCATTTCATCTCTCAGCTCTGGGGCATTTTCTCTGACTGTCCCCATACCTGAAACATGCTCTCATCAATTTTGACCACTGACCTCTGTGGCTTCGTTTAAGTTCCAGCTAAAATCCCACTTTCTACAGGAAGTTTTCCCCAAACAGCTCTCTTAATTTCAGTACTCTTACTTTCTTTATTTCCTCTTTATAATGTATTTCGCTTGGCTTGCTTGCTATCTATTGTTTGCATGTTGTCTCCTTCACTGGATTTTAAATTCCTTGAAGACCAGGACTGTCATTTGCTTCTCCTTGTTTCCCTAGAGCTTAGCATACCTTTCTGGTGCTTAGTGATTGCTCAATAAATGTTTATTAAATGAATGAATTTGTATATTTGTCATACCCCACTAGACTAGGTATTCAATGAGGGCAAGGCTTTGCTCTTATATTTATAAATTCTACAGGATTTAAGGTAATAACTTGAATAAAACTATTGGTCAACAAATCATTTCACACCCCCTTCCTTAGTTTCCTCATCTATAGAATGACTAGATGACTTTTAAGCCCACTCCCATCTCTAAATCAATGCTTTTATCCACTAATCAATGAACATTTTTGAGTAACCTACCTTGTGCTAGGTACTGTGATTGATACAATGATTCAATATATGCTGAACAAATGCTTTAAAATTAAAGAAAAACTGAGGAATAGGAAAAAATGCACCTCCATTTTCTTGCCTCATCTTTTAAATCACTTTAAAGTAGACTGACCACTTCATATGAGAGGTTGCTTAAGATCGACTATAATTGTTTTATTATAATAACAAGTAAGCAATAAAGCTGTTGTGGGTGGTCATGAATATCAATTCATCCATGCATATTCATGATACCAGGAGTGGGAATGCCACCCTGTACCCAGGCAGCTTTCCTAAGTGTCCTTAAGTGGGCTTTCTGTCCTAAGAGACTCTTCCATTCCTCCAACCTAGATTGTTCCAGTGGCTCAAATACTAATAAGTGTCTGTGATTTTCAGGTAATTTTACCCTAAAAACCCAACAGGTTATTTCCATCTTCCCATTTGCTTGCAGTTTCTTTTCATCTAATCAGCTCAAGAGGCAGCCTTCCAGAAAAGCAGTATCATTTTTCTCAAGAACCCCCTAGAAGGAGGGTGACATCTAAGGCAGAGAAAAAGAAAAGCTAATTACAAAGGGAATCCATCACTCAGCAACCTGGAGAGACTCAATCCTTTCTTTGTCAGAAAATAAAGGAAGAGAGCAACCAGATGATAATAGCTTGGCCAGTTTTAAGGCTGAAGAGAGATGCTCTGTAGTGAAATATGAAAGTTTTGTCATTCTTTACTTGGCTATCCTTAGTACAAAAAGTTTCTTCTATTTAGGAAAGAAATCTTTCCAAAGAGGGACTGCAGTTACAGCTACTTTAGACAATAAATAACAATTATAGTGAGAACAACAGTAAGAAAAGTGGTGTGGTGCAATGGATAGAGTGTCTGGCTTGCGGTCAGGAGGACTCATTTTCCTGAATTCAAATCTGGCCTCAGATTGTGATCCTGGACAAGTAACCTGCCTGCCTCAGTTTTCTCATCTGTAAAGTGAGCTGGAGAAGGAAGTACTTGCTCCATTACTCTACCTCCTTTCTGTGGGTAGCACCTCAGATCTAGCAGTGGATTACAAAAGTCAAAATAAAGACACTGGTCAATAAAAATGAGGATGACCCAGAACAAAAATAGGAGTCATTATTATTAGTATTTTTTTTAGTTTTTTTTTTTTTTGCAAGGCAATGGGGTTAAATGGCTTGCCCAAGGCCACACAGCTAGGTAATTATTAAGTGTCTGAGATCAGATTTGAACTCAGGTACTCCTGACTCCAGGGTCGGTGCTTTATCCACTGCGCCATCTAGCCGCCCCATTAGTATTTTTTTAAAAATAAAACAGCTCGGTCATTTTCTTCTGTATAATAACGGGGTTGACTTGTCAGTGGAGTGATATATGTGAGATGCAGAGTGAGAGATACATTTTCAGACATGGATAATAAACTCAATAAACTCCAGTGGTTTCCTATTTCCTCCAGGAGCAAATTCTAAAGATTTTGTTTGGCCTTTAAAGACCTTCATAACCCAGTCCTCTCCTACCTTTTGTGATGAATAAAAAGGTATGAGAGACATAGTTTCTGGGCAATTTAATCATTTTATTAATAAGGTTAGCATGTTATTATTAAAAGAATGGTTATTTGGCTATTTCTCTTAGACCTCTTACACCAAAGAAAATCATGGTGTCAGACTCAGGGCTTATCTGGCTGTAGCACTTAAGGGCAGCCTTTCTGCTTAGTGACATGCATATCAACCTCTAGGTTTTTTTTTTAATGATTGTCATTATATGGAACAATAAAGGGATGAATAAAATTTATCTGCCAACATCTTTGCTGTTCAGCACCTAACTTTGGGATGAATAGTAGAAACAAATGATCTATGGTGAGTAAAAGTTCTGAATTCATAAGGGTGGTCGATTGCATTCTTGCTATTTGATGGTGGATGCAATCTGAACCATTAGAATAGTCAAATACAGATAAAATTGTCAGGCAATGATCCTGTTATATGCAAGAAAAGGTTGACACAAACACAAAGAGAGTACTCAGCCACAAAGAATTCAGTGTTTTCTTCTATGATGCAAAAATAATGGTAATAGTAATAATAATAATAATAATAATAATAATAATAATAATAATAATAATAATACAGTTTGGGGAACAGACAATAACAGGCTTTGCATGGGAGATAAAAATTGGAATCATTAAATTAGCTAGTGGCAGGGGCCAGGCAGAATTATGCAAAAAAAACTTGCAGTTGAAAGACATAATTGAGGCACTTTAATGAAGAAGATCTGCTGTAGGAAGGAGGTCACCTAGGGAACTGGGAATAAGGAGATTATCTTCTTTCCTCTTCTTCCATTACCTCTCTAGCTCAGGTTTTCATTTCCTCCCTGCTGGACCACTGTAATAATTTCTTCACTGATCTCTCTGACTTCATCTCTCACCTCTCCCATCTGTGGTATCAACTGTGAGCAGATGTTTCTGTGTGGGATGCAGAAGAGGTTTAGGAGCAGCTGGGAGATCCTAGGAGATGTCTGAGGTTTGTGTTATATCCAGGACTACATGACTAAGAAGTGGATCTTCTTGACTCTACCTATAGCCCTTTATCCACTGCTACTGCTTGCTGACATACAGCTGCCACATTAATACTGTCTACTTAAGAATCTTTGGTAGATCCCAGGTGCCCACCATATAAATGTTTCATCATAATATTCAGGATTCTACAGTCTGACTCCAATTTTCTCCCTTAACAAACTCTAAATTCTTGCCCTGTTGAATTACTTTCTACATTGCCACAGTAGCCCTCCCCTCCCCCATTTCCTATGAACCGTCTTCTGTATTGGTGATTTTATCTCCTTTTCCTTCAAGTTTTTTCTCTGAAAGTTCTCTCTCCATCCTCATAGAAGCTTACCTGTGATTACACTCTTTTACGTATCATCTTTATTTATATGCTCTTGGGCAAGGCAACTCATTCTTTTGGACTTATTTCCTCTTCCATAAAATGAAATAGTTGGTCTGGATTGACCACTAAATCCCCCTCAAGTTGTAGGGCTATGATCTTATGATCCTAAATTATTTGGAAATAGGTTTTATATCATTATTAAAACAATTAATATATGTAAACTGCTTTGCAAATCTTAAAGCACTGCATAAATGCTAGCTATTTTATCTCTACCACTCCAAGAATGAGGAGGAATCTCAGCACAGTTTGTTGTTCAATCATTTCAGTCATGTTCAACTTTTTATGTTCCCATTTAAGGTTTTCTTTACAGAGATACTGAAGTGGTTTGCCATTTCCTTTTCCAGTTCAATTTACAGATGAATAAACTGAGGCAAACAGGGTTAGGTTACTTGCCCAGGGCCACACAGCTATAAGTATATGAGGCATATTTGAATTCAAGTCTTCCTGGATCTAGGTCTGGCACTGTCCACTGTGTACCCTAGCTACCCTTCAACATATCAGAGGTCTCATTAAAGGATATTTAATTAATGAGTGGTTCTTGTCATGGTTCCATACCTAAATCATTTATGTGACTTTGGATAAGTTTTCCATCTCTAGAACCTTAGTTTTTCCTATCTTTAAATTTGGAGTTTTAATTCTAGCCCCATTTCCATTAAAGGGATATTGCATGGATTAAGAGGGAATGCAGTCCTAAAGTTTCTGAACTATCTTCTGTCCCATGTTTATTCCTAGGGATCAACTAGTCACTTAACAATTCCTTACCTTCACTTTCTCTCAGCTTCCCTTTGCTACTCCAAACAAATTCACTTCTCACAAAAATATACACAGTATAAAAGCAGTTTGCAACTTATTGCAAAATTGTGGAGCATCCCTAGTGTTCACCAGTCGGCTAGAGGCTGTTTGTGTAAGTCTAATTGGGGAGGCTTGGGGACCTACGATGAATTTCATGACTCCCTTCTCCTACTTACCATCTTTTTTGAGAGAAAAGCTTCATTATCTTTCATCTTTGCCATTTACACCCATTCCACAGAAATAGAGGAAAAAAGCTGAGTCTATTTGCTGTGATAGCTTTTTAAAAGTAGCTTTTGTAAGTTTTTAGCCTCATTGATCCTGAGGGCCAATTTCCATAGTACCTGATCTGTGGCTCATTCAGTCAGAATGGAAGTGGGAAGAAATCATTTGATATCTATTTCTTGTGAGGTAGTGTCTTTCAATGACTTTCCCATTTTCAATGACTTTTTCCCATTACATATATAATTTTTAAATATGAAAAGCCCCATGAGATGTCTGATGTGTAAATGAAAAGAAAAAAGAAAAAAAAAACCAGTTCTATAAAAAAAAGGAAAATTCTTCTTTGGGAAGTGATGCAACTGTAGAAAATGAGGAGCATGAGAGAAACTAGATGAGCCAGGCAGTAACATAATGATTTGTAAAATCTAGCTCCAGAAGAGACCTTGGTGGTTATCTGGTCTTACTCTCTTCATTTTATAGATAAGAAACCAAGAATCAAGGAGACTAAATGACTGATCCAAGATCAGATAGATGGTAAGCCTCAGAGATGGGATACAAATCCAGATTCTATGCCTTCATAGCCATTTTCCCATGCTGCCTCCTTAGGAAGGATTATGCAATGGATAGAAGCCTAAACTTGGAATCAAGAAGACCCAAAGTCCACCTAAGTGAACTAGTAAGTGATAATTATAAGCTGTTGTGATCCAAGACAAATCATGAAGCCTCATCTGTAAAATGGGTATAATGATAGTGCTTCTCACTAAAGCTTGTTGTTAAGATTAAGACACGAAACATGTAAATTCTTTTCCTATCAGGATAGGAGATATATTCCAAATTCTACCAAAACTCCTTAGATATTCACCCTTACCCTAATCACACAACTCTCACTGATTGATCTCTCCCTTCTATGGCCTCCTTCAGTATTTGTCCTCAGAACAATGAATTTATAGATTTAGTTTGAAGTGTTGGAAGGGGATTTAGAGGCTATCTAGTTCAATCCTTTCATTTTTAATAGATGAGGAAACTGAGTCCCGTAGTTGGCAAATAATTTGCATAGCCTCATAGAACTATTAAGCATCAGAACCAAAATTCAAATTCAGGTTCTCTGAGTCCAAATTAACTGGACCATATCAGATGGCACTTGATTATTCACTGCTTCATGAAGTTCCTTAATTGATTTTGTGTGTCAATTTTGTCTCCCTAGCTAACTAAATGTAAGCACACCATATTCATATGGGGTTAGGCACAGAGTGGAACTCAGTAATGACCTGGTTGCTTGATGATCAGAAAGGGTTAACATTTCTTTAGCAATGTCAGAATTACTAATGTAATTATATGAATTTAGTCATGGTAGAATGCATCAGAGCAGAAGATAAAATAACCTTAAGGAACTTAAGCACCTTAAGGATACTCTCAGCATTAAGATAATTTTACTCTGTTTCCTGTCATGGAGAAATCTTTCTAATTTCTGACCTAGGCAGCTGTGGCAGAGGGATGTGGGGTGGGAAAGGGTCTTGAATTTACAGAGAGACTTCATACCAAAGTTACAAGCAAAACAGGTCCTAGTTATTAGACTTAGTTTCCTCATTCACTAATGAGAAAACTGGACCAGATGATTTCTAAAATTCTACTTGCGTATGAATCCTATCTCTTTCCCTTCAGATGTCTTACTGTAGTAAGTATCTTTCTCTTTTTTTGGAGGGTAGGATGGAATCACAATTCATTATAAATTTTTCAGAGTCAGTAGGAATTTATCTCTTCTTTAGAAATTCAGAAGAGGTCATTGGAGGAAACCCCTTGAGTTATCACAGAGAATACAGTTTCAAATGGGCAAAAATTGAGAATTTGTCACTTAGCAATGAAAGGCTAGAATGGAAATTGAAAAGCTAAGGGCACCAATAAAAATGGACAGACAGCTCAGGATACAAAATTTCAGTTCATCTCTTTGGTTTCAAACACTTTAGGTTGAAATGCAATCAGACTTTCCATCCCATTACTTTCCCCAGTACTAACTTCCTATCCTCTCTCTGATAGAAGTGATAAGGATATAAAAGACTGATTTGGAGAAGAACTTATTATTATTGTCATTATTATTATTATTATTATTACTGAAATTTCTTGTTTTTCCTCTCATATGACACTCCAGCTCCCTTACTGGAAAACTCTCATTTCCTTTTCTCTTCCTCATAGTTTCCCTTCCTGCCTTTGAAACTCAACTAAACTGCCACATTCTGCAAGAAGTCTTTCCTAGTCCTTTGGATATTACTGCTTTCCTACTCCAATTTATCCTATCTATATCTGTATACAACTATTTGCATGCTCTCTCACTCATTATATTGTGAGCTTCTTGTGAACAGGAGATTTTTTTTTCTCTCTATCCATAGTGTATAGCACAGTGTCTGGCACATGGTAGGGCCAAATACAATGCTAGTTGACTGACTGAATTATTCATTCAATTCATTTTGTTCATCCTTATGTCCTTTTGTGCAGGCAGAATTGATTGAACATCAGTATTGATTATCATTCATTGTATCATATATATAACATCCAATAATATAAGATATAACAATAGTTAAGGATTTCCTTTTCATTATGTAGTATTAATTTTGATAGCTTTGCATGTTTTCAATAGATTATCAATTTTCCTAATCATCCATGGGGTAATTCAATTTGTATCAGAATTATTTGTTTATTACTTAGATTTTTTGCAAGGCAATGGGGTTAAGTGGCTCCCCCCAGTCCACACAATCTATTTGTTTATTACTTAAAGGAGAACTGTTAAACCTTGCTTTCAAAAGTTTTTATTGAAATAATAGTCAGTATATTTTGATTTGCCACTTTAGTGAGAGCTCTGGGATAGTTTGGCTTCATTTACTAAAGTATTTAATAAAACCACAGGTAGCTACATTAAAAAAACAAAACAAAACACGCCTGCAGGCTGCATTTTGGACAACCCTGACTTAAAACACAATTTAAATGCCATCAGGTAGTAGTAGTAGTAGTATTAGTAGTAGCAGTAACAATAGTAATAATATTTCTCCTGTAGCCTATAATAATTCCCAACAAATCATTCTTCCTCAAACAAAATTATACAATTATTTTAGTGGGTTTCCTTTTGTAGGTGTTCTATGACAAAGTTTAAAGATCTCAACTGATTAATGAGTATGGCTGGTCCCATAACTTGTGGAAATTAGAGTTCTCCATTTTTCAGCAGTTTGATGAACAAGATGGGGGAAGAACAGAACAGACTTGTCTCTTCAATGGAATTTGAATCTTCATAAAAGTCCTGATTCTTTGCTCCACATCTGATCCCACCCAAAACTAAAACCATTACTTTACCACTTTCTGACCATCTCCAGGCTAAAACCCATGCATTCCAGCTTCCACCTCTGACCAGTAGGCAGAGACCGTATGTAGGCTTTGGATGGGTGAAGCATTCAACAAATCTTATATAGACTCAGACCAACAAACCACTTCCTGGTCATTATCATGCCATGGACCCTTCTTCCCTACTGCCCACCCCATTGAACTCTGAAAAACAGTACCCACAACGAGCCAAATCTTAAAAATAACTTAAAAATAATTGATGTCAATCAATTGTTATATGACTCTACTTGCCATTCCCTCTGACTTTCCTGTCCAAAATACTCCTTATGGATCTTGCAATATGCGAGGCACTCTCCTGAAGTGCTTTACAATTATTATCTCATTTGATCCTCACCACAACCCTGGAAGGTAGGTATTATTGCTATTAGCATCCTGATTTTATAGATGAGGCAAATGAGGCAGAGATTAAATGACTTGCCCAGGAACACACAGATGTTAAGTATATAAAGTCTGATTTGAATTCAGGTCTTTCTAACTCCGGACCTCCTGACTTCTGACTCCTTTCATCCACTGAACCTTAGCACTGTTCATTTAAACTCCTAGATGGCAGGGAAGATCTTACTTATTTATTTGTATCCTCTGGGGCTTAGGAAAGTACCTGGAACATAATAATAAAATGTTTTCTGGTTTATTCAACACTATGCTAGGTATTTATTCAGAGGGAGACAGGAAGGGATTCAAATCCTGCTGTTATAGAGTTAATAATCTAATTGGGGATTCAAAGCTCACTCACAGGAAACATTTATATAAGAACAACACAAGAAAATGACAATGTATAATCACAAGGGAATGAAATACAGAAGGTAGGTTTTTGGGCATTAGTGGATGCCTAGGACAACTTTCCTCATAGTACTTCATCTCACTATGGACATGGCCACCAGCTCTGCCTATGGGCAAATCAGGGAACAGAATACTTTTGGAAGCATGACTTCCTCTTCTTGGCCTCTGGAAGAGACCACTTGGGATGCCTTCTGAAGTCATTGCCAAAGGAAAACTAAAGCTGTTTTGGAAATTTCAATGTGTTTCCTATTCTGATTTTCACACTGAATCATAAGGGTTTTTATTTCTACTATACATTAAAAAAAGCATGGATATCTTCTCTCTCTCTCTCTCTCTCTCTCTCTCTCTCTCTCTCTCTCTCTCTCTTTCTCTCTCTCTCTCTCTCTTCTCTGTCTCTGTTTCTGTCTCCCTTTTCAATCTTTTTCTTTCTTATTATCTCTCTATGTCTCTTTCTCAGTACCTTTGTCTCTCACTTCTTCCTTCCTTCCTTCCTTCCTTCCTTCCTTCCTTCCTTCCTTCCTTCCTTCCTTCCTTCCTTCTTCTTCTTCTTCTTCTTCTTCTTCTTCTTCTTCTTCTTCTTCTTCTTCTCTCTCTCTCTCTCTCTCTCTCTCTCTCTCTCTCTCTCTCTCTTCCCTCCTTTCCTCTCATATTTCAACTGGAGTTCAAAGAGAAAGACCTTGGGCACTGATGAGGCAAAATTTAAACAGAGACTAAGCAAGATCACACAGCCACTTGACTTCCCTTAATAACAGGTTAGAAAGTTGTCATCTAGGAATTTATCTGAACCATTCCCAAGTCTATTTATATATTAAGCCAGTGTCACCTTATGGGAATTGTGTGCTATAAGTTTTCTTTGGGCTAGGCAAAATAAGGCTACCTTTCCTTCTTCCTGTTTCCATCATGCTACAAGATGAAGGGAACCCTATTTTTAGCACCTGATATTGGGAGAAAACACCTATGCCCTTCCTTCAATATTTATATAAACTTCTTCACTCTTTCTCTAAACTTTTACTGTCAAAAAAACCAAAGATTCTGAAAGTAATTATTAGGATAATTGTTCAATATCACAACCCAACAATACTGATTTTCAATGGAGTTCATGGGAGAAAGGAAGGAGTCTAGGTGATTACTCTCTTAACTGAATTCACTCTCTCTTCCAGCAATTCCGATATTCCTCACATACAGTGAACAGCTAAAGGAAAAATTTTTCTTGTTTCTTTTGTATTCTTTTTTTTCAAGATGACAGCCACAGTCTGGATGTGTGACAAGTCCCCTCAGGCTTCTGAACTAACAAAAGTGGGAAGATTATGAGCTTTTGATGAATAGTTCTCTCACAGAACACATAAATAGTAGGGAACAACAAATCCTCTCCTTTCCCTTCCACCTCAGGGCTTGCTATGTAAAGTAAGACCATGATATTCTCCAGAAACAAGGAGATGCAGAAAATCATAGATTTAGGATTGGAGAAGACTTAAAAGGTCATCAAATCCACATGTGCTTAAAAGCAGGGAACACTTCTTCAAAATCCCTGCAAAGGACTCCTAAGATAGAAACTCATTCTATTTTGGAAAGCTCTAAATGTAAATTATGTTTTATCAAACTGAACTGAAATTTGATTCTCTGCAGCTTACACCCATTCCTTCTCATTCTGCCTTCTTGTGTTAAAATAGATCAATTGTAACTCATCTTCCACATCTTCCAATCCTTGAAAATGATGATCATAGCAGTTCTTTTCATAGATGCAAAAACTAGAACCTAAGGGAATGCCAAATGAGAAAGAATCAAATAAGTTATATATTACTGCAATGCATTCAGAGAAAACTGAGAAGTCTATTATGAACTGATGCAGAATGAAGTGGACAAAACCAGAATTATGACTTATAATGATAAAATTGATAACATTACAAAGAAAACCAACTTCGAAAGGCTATCAATGACATTACAAAGAGTGACTCGAAGGACTGCATATAAAGTATGTACCTCCTGACAGGGAGGGAATGAAATACTTTTTGAACATGGCCAAGGAAGAAATTTGCTTTTCTCAACAATGAATATATGTTTTTTAAGATTTTATTTGAGTTTTACAACTTTTCTCCCAATCTTACTTCCCTCCCCCCCACAGAAAGCAATCTGTCAGTATTTTGTTTTCATGTTGTACATTGATCCAAACTGAGTGTGATGAGAGAGAAATAACATCCTTAAGGAAGAAACAAAAAGAATAAGAGATAACAAGATCAGGCAATAAGATATCTGTTTTTTCTAAATTAAAGGGAATAGTCCTTGAACTTTGTTCAAACTTCAAGGCTCTTACAATCCAAAATTGTCCCTTCAACTATGAATATTTTTTTTACAAAGGTTTTCTTTTTCCATTTTAAAGAAATGTTTTATGATTGAGGAGAGAGAGAGTGGGATGGAGAAAAATCAAATGCATATTAATTTAAAAAAATTTTTATGTGAAGAAAAAAATTATAATGCCCCACCGAAAGCATTATAATTTGACAGGGTAAATGTTCTTGTTCCTTCAATGAATTCTCAGTTATCCTGGTTTAATCTCATCTCTATAATGGCTGTCTTTTTGGTAAACATTTTTATTGTTGGTGACTTTCTGATATGATACATTGACCTGGTGATATTCCAGATATATTCTAATAAAGGCACAGTACAAATTCATTTAAATTGTTTTAGGAAGATTCTAAAGATCATCTGGCAGGAGAAAATGCCCGACATGGAGGTCCTTTCTAGAGTTAAAATGCATAGCATTGTGACATTACTACAGAGAGTGCAGTACAATGGCCTGGACATGTTAGAATGCTAGAAGTATGCTTACCAAAAAGACTATTTATGGAGAACTCACAAAGGGCAAGCACTCACAAGGGGGTTGGTCAGAAAAAGCAATACTGAGACACCCTGAAGGTCTCTCTTGAGAACTTTAGATTGAAGCAATTAGCAGTCACAGTGGATAGAGCATTCGGACCTGGATTCAGGAAGACCTGAGTCCAAATCAGGCCTCAGACACTTAATAATTACCTAGCTGTGTGAACTTGGGCAAGTCACTTAATCCCATTGTCTTGCAAAAACAAACAAACTAAAAGAACTTTAGAATTGGCTCTACAGCATGGGAGACATTGATACAAAACCACCTATCACGGTGTGCCCTTATTACTGAGGAGGCTGTTTTCCATGAGGAAGGCAGAATGCAAGTAGCTCAAAGGAAATGTGGCATCCATATGTTTAGAGTACTCACCCCAGGTGTTCACATGGACCATTTGTGCCCAACCTGTGGTAGAACATTCTGAGCTCATATTAGTCTGATCAGCCATAGTAGGACACACAGTAATTTGTCTCAAACATAGTAATATCATTTTGGTCTTCTTTGATAATGATGGACAAGAACCAACCAAACAACAAGCAAATTTCTTCATTTCTCTTGTTCTGGACACAATGCTTCCATTAAGGCATACTAAGATTGCATAAGCTTATCAATTTCGTTATCAAAATTTTAACTTATATTGAACTTGTAGACCACTTGAACCTCAAGATCTTTTTCCCCACAGAAACTATTGTTAGGTACAAATGTACAATTGATTTTTTTTTAACTTAAGATGTGAACTTAGAAGCAATACAGGCATTGGCATATATTCCTTGTTTAGATGAAGATAATTAGATAATTAGATATGTACTTGTCAAATATTGACCTGAGATTTTCCTAAGAGGTTTCCAGGAAGAAAAATAATTCATTTGAGTTCTCTAGCCTAAGGTAATCTAAGTTTGTCATAAACTCTTAGCAATGAAGTGTTTGGTCCAGACAGCCTTAAATAAGTGACTGATTAATTCTAATTTATTTTAGAAAGAAAATGAGATCAATGATTATAATTGGGTCATTTGTCAGGGAGGGGAGATAAAGATGTCGTCAGTATAAGAGTAGGGATCAAGGAATTCTTGTAGAAATTATACTTCCTGCCTTGCAGGAGTTTATGGCATAGCACCCCTGTGACCTGGAAAATATGTTTTTACCCTTCCTTCATACCAGAAAAGATCTGAATTATTATGGTATTAAGAGCAAATATGTTGATATTATACACTAATATATATATATATATATATATATATATATATATATATATATATATATTACACATTTCTGAGTTTCTAAACTTTTCCCTTGTTATCTGCTGACCTTTGCATATTGTCTGTGGCTTCTGAAAAACTCCCCGCAAATTTGTGCTGATCTGTAATATATCAAAACAATGATGGGGGAAAGTCACAATATGGAAAGGGTAACTGTAAAGTTATGAATTTGAACAGAAGTTCAGTCTTGGAGTGGAAGATAGGGGTCAAGGGGAGAGGCAACATTATACTTAGGATCATGGAAATGGGGTGAGGAAGGTGAAATATATATGATACAGAAGCCAGGATCAGGATCAGGACCACAGATGAGACACAGGGATGAAAATACAGTGTATTCTAGAAGAATGAATACTACATTTTGAGTCAGAGGAATTGAGTGTAAACTTCACTATTTACTAATTAGTTCACCTTGGAAAAATCACTTTCCATTATGTTTTCCCTTCCAAAGTGAGGTTGTTAGATTTGATAGAGGTTTTTTGCTTTTTAGGAGTCATGAACACTACTTGCAGTCTGGGAAGCCTAAGGATCCTTTTTCATATTAGTATTTTAAATACACAAAACAAAATGCATATAATTACAAGAGAAGTCAATTTTATTGAAAAACAATTATCAAAATATTTAAAGAATGTTTTATGGAGAGCAGAGTAAGTGCAGTGAAACATTTTTGCCTAGCTCTCTTAATAGATCTCTTCCAGAAAAACCTCGAAAATTCTCCAGACCAAATTATGAATGGGAAAGCAAAGAAAAAGTCATAGTGAATCATTTTTCCAGCTTAAAGAAGCTTAAAAAGATGAACAGAAAGATCTGTAAACACTGTAGTTAGGGCTAACCAGACTAACCAGGACTGAAAACATTCCAGAATCCATAATTGGAGAAAGAACCTTTATAGAGCACTAAGGTAGGAAGAATGAAAGCAAAAAGAGATCTCAAGAGATCCCTGAATTAGTATTCAGAACAGGAGGAAGTGTCATTTAACAGCTGTCATCTGTTATTCAGATCTGAGTCACAGATCCAAAAATGGAGAAAAGTAGTTATGACCAAGCATAGGATACTAGTTGAGCATAAATTCCAGAAACTTTGCTTTGCAGCTCTGAATTGAGGAGCAGAACGACAAGTGAGGCCTTATCTTGAGGTCAGCATAGAAGCCTGTAGTGGAAAATCAAGAATGGAGATCTCAAATGAAGAGAAGACAGCAGATTAATAACTCTGAATCTGCACAACCTTCCAGAGGCTAGAAGTGACTGAATCAACAATAGTCTTCTGAAACCCTACTACACATAAACTAACAGACTTAAACATGGGTCACGATCTTGCAGAACTCAGACCAGAAGGGCAGTAAACAGCTCTCTCACTGGATCATTCCACTATGCAAAAGACCAAAAACTTGCAGCTCTGTAGAATGAGCTATGAAAAATAGCAGAAGCCTGGAAGAGAACAGAACCCAAAGCACTATCATAGTGTCCAAAAATTAGGAAGCAGCCTAGAAGAATGAGCAAACAATAAAGATCCTAATTACAAAGGCCTACAATGGTGACAGGGAAGCTGAAGACACAAACATAGAAGAAAACACAATCAAAAACTCAAAAAAATTCAGATCAAATATAAACTAAATAACTCCTAGAAGAAATAAATCAGGAGCTAAAGAAAGAGATTGAATACCACCCCCAACTTAAAAAAGTCAATTAAGAGCTATAGAGGGGAAAAATGGAAAAATAAATGGATTATCTATGAATGATATAAAAAGAGACTACAAAATCTGACTGAAGAATATAGTCCATTGAAAATTACAATTGTCCAAATGGTAGCTAAGGATCCTATCAAATATCAAGAAATAATGATTTAAAAAAGTTAAAAGATTGAAAAAATAGAAGAAAATATGAAATATCTCATAGGAAAAACAATAGACAAGGAAAATAAATTGAGGAGAGATAATTTAAAAATTGATAGTCTACATAAAAGTTATGAACAAAAATATCCCAGATATCATCTTTCAAGGAATTATAAAGAAAAAGTGTATGGATTGTTAGAAACAGAGGTCAAAGTAGAAATTGATGTAATTAATGTAATACCAAAGCAAAAACTCCAAGGATTATTGTAGCTTAAATTAAGAGCTCCCAGGTGAGGCAAAAATACTACAAGTAGCCAGAAAGAAACAGTTCAAATATTGTGGGGCCACAGTCATGATCAAACAAGATTTAGCACCCGCCATTATTTAGGAAAGAAGGACTTGTAATATGATATTCAGAAGACAAAGGATCTAGAATTATGACCAAGAATTACCCAGCAAAAGTTAGTTTATACTAGTGGAAAAATGAACATCTATTGCTAGGAGGAACAAATAGACTTTAATAGAAGACTTTCAGGCATTCCTGAATAGAAAACTGGACATTCAAATAAGAATTCAAGAGAAATATAAAAAGGTAAACATGAGTGAGAAATCATAAGGGACTAAACAAGATTAAACTGTCAACAATCATAATCTTAAATATGTAGGGAATATAAAAATAAGAGTCATTCCCCATTTGATAAATGGTCAAAGGCTAGGAAAGACAGTTTTTAGGTGAAGAAATTAAAGCTATTTAACTCATATAAAAATAATACTATAATTCACTACTGATTACAGAAAGGCACCATCTTAAATCTATCAGAATTGCCAAATGCTGGAGTGAATGAGGGGAAAATAGGTATATTAAGGAATTTTTGGTGGAGTGCTGAACTAGTCTAGCTATCCTGGAAACAATCTGGAACTATGCCCAAAGGGCCATAAAGCTGTGCCATTGATCTAGCAATATTACTGCTATATGTATCTCAAAGAGATCAAAGAAAATGGGCAGAAGTTATGTTTACAAAACCATATGTATCAGTTCTTTTTTTTTTGTGCTGACAAAGAATTGGGGACATGCCTGAATAAGTTGTGACATATGATTGTGTGGGAGTACTATTGTACTATAAGAAATTAGAAGGGGGTGGTTTCAGAAAAATATGACAAGACATATGAACTGATGCAGAGTGAAGTCAGAAGAACCAGAAGTTCATCATTAAGAGTCACAGCAATTTTGTAATAATGATCAATTGTGAAGGACTTGGATCCTCTGATATTACAATGATCCAAGATAATTCTAAAAGACTCATGATGAAAAAATGCTATCCACCTCCATCTGTGATGAACTATGAATGAAAATTTTAGTATAATTTTCTTGATTAATTCTTTTGATTTTTTGTGATATGGATAATAATGAAATATATTTTGCATGATTTCATATATACAATTGATATATTGCTTGCTTTCTCAGTAGGTGGAACAAGAATGGGAGGGAGAAAATATGGAACTAAACATTTAAAAGGAAATAAATGTTTAAAATAAGTAATGGATATTTTTTAAAAGGAAGTGTTTATATGCTGTAGATGGAGAACTGTAGGACGGGATGGGGGGAAAATCTCATTCTCATCTGAACTAGTTAAAGAAGGGAAAAATACACACATACATAATAAGGGACAGAAATGTATTCTTCCCAATGAGAAAAGAGGAGAAAAAAGAAAATAGAGGGAGAATAAGAAGTAGAGTAAGTTGAGGCAGGGGTCAGAAGCAAAGTAGACTCTTTAAAAGGGGGACTGGGTAGAGAAGACCTCTTGGTCTTTACTCTAAAGAGATCAAGGAAAGAGCAAAAGGAGTTTACATTCTAACAGAGTGAAAAGGCCATTTCCTTGGCTTGCTCCTTACAATGTCATGAGACCTTGACAGAGCTCAGCTATTTAAAGTAGGAAAATTGAAATGATATGAAGAAGTTACATGTAGATATATATTCAGCAAGCCTAGTTTCTAGTTTCTTATGAAGCCTTTGTGTATTTCTGGCTATTTAGCTGTTTTCCTCCTATTTCCCAGTGAAACAAATCTCTCCTACAATATATTAAACAGTTGACAGCTACTTTTGAGTACCTATAAATTGAATTTGGCTCTGTCCAGTTCTAGGAGTTGCAGTTAGGAACAAACATAAATCTAACTCATGTAGGTAGCATTTAAAATGGCAAATTTCTGAGTCAGGGTTTAAACAAAATCATAAATAAAATCTGGAATGTAATAAAAGTGATTATAAGCACCCATGGAATTCCACATTAAGAACAATCAGTAATGTTTCACTACTGGAAGATTGACAGGGTTGTTTGTGTTTGAGGTTATAAAAAAAGAAGAAGCAAGAATCCATCTTTACTTGGACTCAGAATGGCCTAAGAAAGAATAACATTTATATATTAAGGAGGGATAGACTGGTTTAATCACTATCAGAAACAATATGGAAAGTCCTTGGTTCTGGATGTTTAGAGAGATCAATTTATGTCCTGAGCTGGGCACCAAGTAAAGATCTCAAATATTTATTAGGAGTACATTTTCTGGGCAAGGGGATACTCAGATATGTTTGGCTGAGGTGGTAGATTCTTTAGGCTTAGGAGTCCTGACTTAAACTTAATGCTTAGGTGTTTTTCACTAAATACAACACCAGTATGAGCCTCCAATAGTGGAGTACCAACAAAGGGGGCTTAAAAGAAGCAAACTAGCCCAGGTTGGAAACAGAGGAAGGCAAAACTCTTCTTATCGGTAGTGGGATGAGACTGATATGAGGTCACTGCATGTCCAAACCTTGAGCAAGATGGTCTAAGAGAGAAGGGGTGGGTAAAGAGGGAGGAAGGGAGAGAGAGAGATAGACAGACAGGCAAAGAGACATACACATGCACATACAGAGACAGATACACAGAATGACACCTACAAACATACACAGATACAGAGAGACATATGCACACACCAAACACAAACACACAGAGACACAGACAGAGAAACAGACTCAGAGACACATGAAGAGAGAGACATATGCACACACACACATACAGAGAGAGAGACAGACAGACAGACAGACAGATGGAGACAGAGAGAGAAAGAGAGAGAGAGAGACAGGGAGACAGAGAGACAGAGAGACAGAGAGAGAAAGAGACAGAGCACATTAATGCCCCTTTTTTCCCCTTTGGAGAAATAGGAGACTATGGGTATGAAATGTTGTACATAATGTTGGACACTGTAACTATGTCTGTTAATTTTGCTTAACTGCTTTTCTTTATTACAAGGGAAGTTCATAGCGAAGGTAGACTATATCCAGAAAGGAACATAAAGTAAAACCAAAAGTAATCAATGACAAAATTTGAAACTCAACCAATAAGCACAAAGATATTCATACCTTCCCCTTTTATTGATGAGGAAACTGAGGCCCAGAAAGGAAAAATGATTTGGAGAATTTAGTAAAAGGACATAAATCGTTATGAGTAGAATTCATTGCATAAAAATTAGATAATAAAAATTGCATAGGAACTTTCAATTATATAGTTAACTTCTCATTTCCCTCCCCTCCCATCCACTGCCACACACAAAATTATAAAATGACTTGATTTTAGTTTTATTTCCTTCAAACATTTGACTGTGGACCTTATAGTATTATAGCAGAATTACTGACAGTTGGGGCTAGAACTTAGGCATCCTGACTCCAAGTCATATTGTCTTTTTATTAGAATGCAGCTTCAGGTTATAATCTTGTTGGGCACTGTGATTTGCCTCTCCCAAAGATTAGTGCTCTGATGATCTAGTTCTAGCCTGGAGCTTTGAGTTTTAGGTAGGATCTCTGTTATCACCTCAAGCTTTGGAAAAAGAATTGCAAAGAATTATAGTGCCTTCCCAATTGTAGGGTCCTATTACATATTTCCTCACTGGACAGACAAAGGCTGGTGTAAATCCTGCCCTAGGCACTTATTAGCTTTGTAACCTGGAATAAATAAATCACTTTATTTCTAGGAAACTCAGTTTCTTCCCCTATATAATGGGGATAATAGTAGGATTGTGAGATAATACATATAAAATATTTTGTACACTTTGAAGTGCTATATAAATGTGATCTATCGGGGCAGCTAGGTGGCATAGTGGATAAAGCGCCGGCCCTGGAGTCAGGAGTACCTGGGTTCAAATCTGGTCTCAGACACTTAATAATTACCTAGCTGTGTGGCCTTGGGCAAGCCACTTAACCTCGTTTGCCTTGAAAAAAAATAAATGTGATCTATCATTTTTTTTTATTTTCCCTCGATCTAGATTTTCCACTCAAGCTCTTCTCTACCCTCAAAGAAGGCTCTTTTATCTACTCTGATCACCTCTCCAGTTACCTTTCTTATTAGACCTTCATTTACACACACACAAAAGGACTATAGTTTTATACTTGCTTTTACATCTTGAATTTTCAAGCTGCTGTTTCACTCCCTTGAGTCCTATCTGATCTCTTTCTATTCACCTGGACTGCAATGCTCCCCAAAGAGCACCTTTTTGCTTCTCTTCTCTTCCTATTGAAGGTACTGAACAAAACTGGGTATATATTAACTTGTTATCAGTAAGCAGAAGTGTCTGGGTTTATAGAACCCCACAAATCTCTGTCAAACATGTTCTAGGTTTGATTCCAACTTGGCCCTAGAATCTCTTAGATATGCTTCTCTCGAGAATGTGGCAAATAGCCCCATGAGCTTCCTAGTGACTGACTTTTCCCACCCCCATTTTCTTCCTCTATCTGATAAGGACAGAAACCCTTGCCAACTTCTTTTTATACCTGTATCATGGCATTCTTCTCCCAGGCCAAATTCTTCAAAGAAAGCTCCCAATGCTATCCTTTTTTTTAACCTGCCAAAATATGCCTGGAAATCATTCTGCCACCCAACTAATGCATCTTAGTTTATCCACATAAAACTTCACTCTGGTAGCAGAGCCTTTGGTGAGCTTCATAATAGGACATAGATCATTAGAAATGGGATTCAGGTTTTACAAAATATTTTAGGAGGCAGATAAACTAGATCATGAAAAGTGCATAGGGACCATCAATTATGCAGTAGCTGAAAGAATTATTATAAAGTGATCTGGTCTCAGTTTTTAGCCCCTAAAACATTTATCAGTGGCTATTAAAATAAAAAATATCCCTTGTTCACAACCTCAAGGAAAAATGAAAGCCAAGGATGCAGCCATCACCAAACACAGGCCAAGGGCAGAAAAGGCAAATTTTGTAGATATTTTGAGGAGGAGAATCTTTCAGATTACAAGAACTGGAACTTTAGCTCAAAACCCTTTCAATATGGTCCCATCCTCAGTTATAATCAGGATCAAGGCACTATTGAGGGTAACTGTCCATTCAAATTCATAGTTCTAGTTACTTACTGATATATTGTCTTATAAGCATGCCAAGACAGAAGATGGACAAATTAAAACAAAAATATTTAGTGAGACATAATGGCAAGTAATAATTTTGGATTTCCAATAAATAGTCTATTCCCAAGTGGTTGCTATCCCCTATATGTCTTCCAGGAGTACTAAGGATGTCTCCCACCTAAGGACACATACACCAACACATATAGATAGGTAGATAGACAGATAGATAGACAGACAGACAGATTTCATTTACTGACACAAACTAGAAAATAGACTGGGAGTGAAGCAAAGTTGGTGGAATACCCTTTGATCCAGTAATACCACTACTAGCTCTAGACTCAAAAAAGATCAAAGCAAAAAGAAAAGGACATATATATATATATATATATATATATATATATATGTATATATATATACACACAAAACTTATTACAGTGGTTCTTTTTGAGATATCAAAGAATTGGAAATTGAGGGGATACTAATTGATAGAAGAATGAATAAAGAAGCAATGATTGTGATGGAGTATTATTATTCTATAGCAAATGACAAAGGAGGTTGTTTATGGAAAAAATAAAATAAAAAGCAGGACAACACTTTTGTGTTTACTGAATTCACTGAATGCAGAGTGAAGTGAGAAGAACCAGCACAACATTGTACAGTTTGATGTAATGATGATCACCTGTGAAAGTCCTAGTTACTCTGATCAATATAATAAATTCTGAGTGCAAATTTCAGTAAAATCACATTTTTTTGCTTTTTTGTGATAATAGTTAATATGGAAATATGTTTTGCATGATTTCACATGTTTAATTGATAGAATATTTTTTTGCTTTCTCAGTGGGTGGAGTAAGGTAAGGTTGGCAGGGAGAGAATCTGGAACTCAAAATTTAAAAAAAGAAAAGAATGATAAAAATAAATAAAATTTTTAAACAGAAAAAGCTAGGAATATTATAGGGATTTTTTAACTTTTCCAAAAACATTTCATGGTATCCTAAACTCTTTTTGAGCAGCAAGTTGTATCATGCCAACCTCTCTTACCACTATGGTCACTATTACAGTGTTGCATTTTATCTATAGACATAGTTGAAATGTTTCCATATCCTTCTTGACTCTTGTATGCCAACCTTATGCCACCATGCCTTATATATCATCACCACCCAGACTTTAAACTGTTTGCTCTATAATTGAGAACTGTAGAACTACAGAGATTTCTGGGAAATATAAGTCAGTGATTTTGACTTAGTGAGTGAGCTTTCTGTAAACCTTAAGCATCATATGATCATAATATCTGTACATAGACAGCCTTTAATTCAAGTGGGTTTGTGGAAAGAGTACTGAATTTGGAATCAATCTGGATTTGAACCTCATTGTTACTTCAATAAACTACAACTATATATTAAGAGCTTACCATATTCAAAACATGGTGCCAATTCCCTCTCCCCTCCCTCCCTCTCCCTCTCCCTCTCCCTCTCCCTCTCCCTCTCCCTCTCCCTCTCCCTCTCCCTCTCCCTCTCCCTCTCCCTCTCCCTCTCCCTCCTCCCTCTCCCTCTCCCTCTCCCTCTCCCTCTCCCTCTCCCTCTCCCTCTCCCTCACCTTCTCCCAGAAACTGCTTCCAATCCCTTTAATACTTCAGCATTTTCCTCTATTGATTATTTCCAATTTACCTTCTTCTATATCTTTACTGTACTTAGTTGTTTGTATGCTCTATTTTTCATTGATCTGTGAGATCCTTGCTCTTTATATTTTCAGTGCTTAGCACAGAGTCTGGGATATTATAAACTCTCAAACAATGCTTGTTAACTGACTAGGTGGCTACTGATTGGTATTTTATATTTCACCTCAGTTCTGCACTATCTTTCCCAAAGTCAATGTCTCCTTGAAAGCTAGGCCAAGAGACTTTTCCTCTAGTCAGTGTTTGACTTCCTTTACCACTTAGCATTTCTACTCATTGTGGGTAAACCAGGAATTTTTGGACCTCTTGAATTCACAAAGTTTCTTCTAAGTCTGAAGGCATCCTTGAGTAATATTTGATTGCCTGCTCAGGATAGGAAACAAAAGTGGAAAAGGCAGCTGGGGCCCAGGTGCCAGCTTACCTGATGGAGGTTATATCCATAGGCGAGTGGTGATGGAATGGGGAAAGAGTTCAGCCCATACCTACACCTCTGTCAGGAGGAGCTACACTCTTTACCATACAGGAAATTTGAAGTAAAAGAGGGTCATACCTATTGTTTCTTTTATTTTATGCAGCTCTCTTCCCCTCTGCTATTATCATGAGGCAGGGGGATTGAGGGAATACTTAGTTGCCATGTCATACTAAGAACTCAAGTCTTATCAATGTTAGGGCACCACATGGCTGAAAGCAATTCAACATCTTCCACATGAGACCAAATACTGAATTACACATGTAAACAGCCAGAAGCAAGCAGGTAAGCACCCTCTCTGTTTAACTCACAAGAGCAAATTGAACAATCACAGATATAAATTTCCTTTGAGAGCCCATTGCAAAGTGCAACTAAATTTCATGTTGTTGTTGTTGTTTTCCAACAAGTCCTCAAACTCAGGACTCCAACTATGACACCTTTGAGAGTTCCAACCCTCAGCTCTAATGGGATGAGATTTTTTTTTCCTTTCATCAAAACTAGTGAGCTGTTTCTATCTTGATCTGGCAGGAGAGGAAGTCAAGTTACATTATGCAGCTTTTACTTAATTCTTTTTTTATTGATGGGGTTTGATGTTGCTGTGCTACTGTATTGGTGACAAAGAAAACAATTTTTCTCTTTCAGAAATTGCCTTGGTAACCTATCCTTATTCAGTGGCTTTGCTGAATTTTGAAAGCTTTCATTAGTCTTCAAGGAAAGACTCAGAACTAGTCTACTGAGAGAACAGAGAATCATGGGAGTTAGACATTGAAGGGACCTTGGAGATGCTCCAGTTCAACTTCATCATTCTACAAATGAAGAACTGCCTCAAGGAAGGGGGAAATGTGTAAGGTCACATAGATGTTAAATTGAAGAGCTGGGATTTGAAGCTAGATACTTTGGCTTCCAGTCCAATTCTCTTTCCTATATTCCATAGCTGCACTTCCAAGCTCCAGTGCTGATGCATTGCTCTGGTTAGGAAATTTTCCTGAAATGTTTTGGATATCAAGACTTCCTTATGAAGAAAAGCAAAATCACTGAAGAGAAATTAGTGAAATGTTTCCTAGAGAAATGGCTTCCAATAGCATCAGATTGACCCCTTCTCAGCCTTAGACTCCTCCCATACCACTCTCTAGTCTTTTGTTGGAGGGGGTTTCCTTTTAGTGATTTCTTCTATGGATGTTCAGACATGAGATTTGATCTCCAAAGTTATTTCAAGCTGTGGGTTTGTTGATGTCAAGGTAGTTTGATCAGATATCAATCAATCAATTAATATTTATTAAGCATTTACTTTGTGCCATGATAATTGTTGGGGATACAAAACAATCCCTGCCTTCAAGCCACAATCTAATTTGGCAAGGGCACATATCTCCAATCATAGTTTGTAATGTTTGCTCTACAGCAAGGGTATGGAATCTTTTTTCTGCCAAGGGTCATTTGAATATTTATAATATCATTCACCTGCTATAGTTTGTCAAACATTTAACTAATTCACCCCTAAAATGCTCCTAGATTTAATAAATATTGACTCCCATCTTGCAGTTTCTAGGGCAGTGCCAGACCATGGGCCTTGTACAGCACATGGGTCAGAAGTTCCCAACCCTTGTTCTATAGCTTCTGAATGGAAGAGCTAATTCCTGAATGTTTATTTATTTGATACATTCTTGCTGTATAGTTTAGCGGAAATACTATCAGAAAACCAGGGATTTAAGTAATATTTCTATGTTTAATATCTGTTTTGAAATCTTCATAAAAATCTCTCTCTTCATCAGTTCAATTCAATTCAAATGGCATATTATACATCTGTATTTATCTATAAACATTTATGCATACATATGCATATCTATGTATATATTTATACTATACTCATTGCTGAGGGAGATAAAAATAAAAATGATAGGTCACTTCCATAATATAAAGCATATTGTCATAATACTTTACAATTTACAAAAAGCTCAATTCAAAAGAAAAATTCCATACAGGAATATAACTGTCACTTTACAAAAGAAAAAATTGAATCGACAAAAGTCATCATAGTAAAGAGAATGTTGCACTTGATATCAGGAAGACCTGGATTCAAATTTTTCCTCAGGAACTTAGTTACTTTTTGACACTGGGAAAGTCATTTGATCTTTCTGAACTTGTTTCCTTATCTAAAAGATGAGCTTAATAATAGTATCAAGATCTATTGAGTTTTTATGAGGATCAAATAGGATGAATTATATAAAGTACTTTATAAATGACCTATGATTAAGTGACTTGACCGATAGTCTCATGACAAGTAAATGAATTCAGACTTGAATTCTTAGTAATTTTAAGTTTAGTCATCTTCCTCATTGTACTATAATGTTATCATGATGATGATCAGCATCATCTGCCACCATCACCATCAGATATTATATCTTTAGGTTTTTCTAGGTCCTGTTACAGCTAGGTGAAAGATTGTATTGTCAGTATGAAAAGTCCAGCTTTAGATTTAACACAAATGGCTCTCCTGGATCACAAATTCAACAAATATTTGAACTTTTTTCCTTTAAATTTTATCTTAAAAATTAAAAACTTACTAACAAATAAAATAAAAACAAGAAAGAAGATTGTTTTCATATGAAACTGAACTTGTTAATATAGATTTTGACTTAGCTGTACAGTAAATATGTTACCTTTTGAACATTTTGTTTTCTTTTGTGTATAGTTTTTGATTGTAGATGCTCTTTCTTTTTTTTATCTTTATCATTTTCTATTAACTCACTCCTCCTTTTAAATTTTAGAGTTATTTTGGACTCTTAATTCCTTTGTTACTCCTACAACCCTTTGAATCTACATATCTGACACACCATACTGGGACCTCCTCAATGACAGAAATAGTAACTTCTTTTTCTCACTTCCCTCGTAACAAGAACAGTTAAAGCAAAACACATCCATAGATTCATCACATCTGAAAATGCATGCTCATCCACCCTTGTAGTTTATTACATCTGTGCCAAGAGGTGGAATGCACATCTTTTGAAGTCTAAATAAGGGTTCTTTGATCTTTCAAAGAAAACAATTTACACAATTACCACAAAAAATGGTTTTACTCATTCACTCTGCATCAATTCATACACAAGTTTTCTCAGGTTTCTCTGAATTCTTCAAGTTCATAATTTTTTTCTATCTATATATCACAATTATACTTCTATTCCCCAAGAAATGGGCACTAATTTTTCAACCAACATTTACTTAAGTATTTCTATGTGCAAGATACTGAGCTAGGCACTCAGAACACAAAGATATAAACGAAATAATCCTTGTTCTCAAGGAACTTATGTTCTGCAAAGTCATATGCACATTAGATAATTCTGAATACATGATAATGAGAAGGTATAGTAATTACCATAAAAATCTTACTCTGAATGCATAGAAATATTACAGGATGATTGTTTTCAGTCCTATTTGCAGATTTTGGCTAACTCTAGTTGGCCTGAGGTGGTGTTTTTCAGGCAATGCTTTGTCAGCATTTTCAATTCCAAGGAGCTTTTAGAAGTGCATTTGCCCATGAACATTTTAACTTAGTGTACAGGGAAAAGGATTAAAGAATGATTTAGCTATTTTTTCAGTTCCACAAAATTGTCATCAGTCAATCAGCCTCCCCCATGGAGGGACAAGAAAAATATATTGTTTCTGTCAATGAGGAACTCCCAGTCCAGTGTGGCAGATTTGTAGACTTAAAGGGTTGGAGAAGTTAAAAAAAAAGGAGGGAGTAGTCCAAAATGACTAAAATTTTGAGTCTGAGTAGTTGGGGAATGAGATTAAGAAAAAATGCCAGACCAAGTAGGTAATATATAATGAGTCTATCCTTGGTATGAGGTGCCTGATGATCAGTCATTTGGAAAATATTCTATAGACAATGAGATTGAATTGGACATCTGTTAGCCAGGAAAAGAGAGAGAGAAAGAGAGAGAGAGAGAGAGAGAGAGAGAGAGAGAGAGAGAGACAGAGAGACAGAGAGACAGAGAGACAGAGAGAGAGAGAGAGAGAGAGAGAGAGAGAGAAAAGAAGATCTGGAAATGTAGATAGATATATAGATAGACAGATAGATAAATGACAGATTGATAGAGAGATCAACAAATATTTATTAATATTTACTGAGCCCTTACTATATGACAGTTACTGTGTTAAGTGCTGCAGATACAATTACAAGAAATCAAGAAAATCCCTGCACTAAGGAGCTTATGTTCTAATGGGGAAGATATTACATAAGGAACATGTGGAAACAGGGAGCAATATACACATATGGTGATGTGGTATAGAGATGTGGTTCCTGACAAAATAGAGGGAAAATTTACCTGTTGGAGCTGGAGAACCCAAGGTGGAGTCCTAGGTTGCTGGGGTGTGTGATATGAAAGAGAACATAGGCAACCTAGTGAGGAGATGATTGGGAATCATTCATATAGAGGCAAAGGCTGAAATGATAGGAGTAAATGATAGATGACAGATGGAGATTATAATGTCTAAAGTGCCTCAGAGATCTCTGAAAGGAGAGCAAATCAGTTTAATTCATGGAATTAAGAAGAGAGATAGGAAGAGGAAACTCTGACTTTGTGGTCCTTGTGCAATCCCATTAAGTTTTTGGGCTTCTTGTAATAATTGGAAGATTAGAGATCATTGAATCCCCTCTTTATAGAGGAGGAAATGGAAAGTCCTCAGTATGACATCATCTGCCTAAGTTAAGAGTTAGAATAAGGATTAAGACTAGGTTTCCTGGCTTCCACGTCTGTTGCCAAGTGTTTTGAGATCCCAAGGAACAACTAATTCTTTAGATGCCTACCATCAGTTGTCATAAAGAACTCAAATTATCCTCAAATTCTTCTTTTCTTCTTTATTTAGAATTTATTCCTTTCACTACTCCCATAACGACTCATCCTTGTCTCAAACCAACCCTATGTAAAAGGTCCTCCCCTTAATCTTAATGACCTAAATTATTATTAAATATTTCACGTGAGAATTGTAATTACTGATTCAAGAGAATATCAACAACCTCAGATAATCAGTATATAATATTAATTGGAAAGCTGTGAGTAACCCCTGATGAGTTCTCTCCAGCAGAGTTGGAAGGTTGATGGGATTGTGTGTGTGTGTGTGTGTGTGTGAGAGAGAGAGAGAGAGAGAGAGAGAGAGAGAGAGAGAGAGAGAGAGAGAGAGAGAGGGAGAGAGGGAGAGAGGGAGGGAGAGGGAGAGGGAGAAGGAGGGGGGAGAGGGAGAGAGAGAGAGAGAGAGAGAGAGAGAGAGAGAGAGAGAGAGAGAGAGAGAGAGAGAGATTATAGTTGTATAATTGCTGATTCACAGAGGACTGATGATTAGGAGCTGGTATGTTTGTGTGGGTGACTTATGAAGTATTTTTTTCTCTAATCCAAACATATGTCTTTCTCAACATGATTATCTTCCAGTATAGGATCTCCCTTCACCAATGGGTATCAGCAACTATTCTGTAACTTAGAATGTTGTCTGGGGCACAGAAAAATGAAATGATTTTTTGAGTCATATCATCAAAAATATTTCAGAGTTAGGGCATGGACTCAGTTCTCTCTGACCCCTTGTTCACTAAACCATGCTGTCTTTTGAAGGCGACAATTACTCCTGTTTCCTACTAAGAAAAGAAATTGACTTTTCCTGACTGGTTTTTGGTTGTGAGCTTTTGCCCATTTCCCATTAACCTGAAACATGTAATGCTTTTTGATATGCACTTAATTAAAAAAGTATGAAAGTAGTGTTAATTTTGTTTGGTGAATTTTTTCAACATCATGAGAGAACAGGATGGACAGCATATGGGAAACTGTACAGGCTTTTGTCAATCTCAAGTTGCTTCTCAGCAGCAAAGCATAGCTTTTTATCATCACTGTTCTCCTGGCAACACTGAACAGTTGGAAATCTTGGAATAGCACAAACTTTGAACAATCAGAGATACTAATAACTCAAAGAGCAAAAGAGAAATACAAGGTGGGCACAAGATGGGTACTACTAGCATTCCATGATATGCAAGAAATAACTTAATGGAAATTATATAGGAAATAGATTATTAAAAAATGACTTAGTATGATGAGAGGTTAGGATGAGTTGGACCAAATAAAGACCTAGAGGGAAAATGTCACTTGAGTGACTCTGCTGTGAAGGATCTGTGAAAGAATACTGTACAAGAATAGCAGAGGAGAGAAAAGCATGGATGGATTTTGTACTTCATAAAAGAAGGAATATACAGAAGATTATAGGTTTAAAGCAAGAATGAACTCAAAGACCATTTTCTTCAACCTTGTTTTACAGGTGAGGATCCTGAGACTCAGAATGATTTAGATGATTTACTTAAAGTCATACAGTTGGGAAGTAGAAGAGAGGGCATTTGATCCTCTTTTAATTCTATTACACTTCTATTCCTAATGACATAGATTCATTGAACTATCGAAGCATATTGAAGAAATCATGAGATGATCAATAAAGGCACCTTTGGTGGGAGCAAACCCAAGGCTGAAGTTATTGGTTATGGATAAAGACAGTTATAAAGGTCCATTTCAGATGGGAAAAAAAGGAAGAAACCACCTAATTTATAGAAGAAAGGGATCAGGGCTGCATGGTACTGTGCCACATATCTCAGGGAAATGTAAATTTATTCTTATCTTTAGTAGAATGGTGAACCCCCTATTCCTTTTTTGGGGGGCAAGGCAATGGGGTTAAGTGGCTTGCCCAAGGTCACATGGCTAGGTAATTATTAAGTGCCTGAGTATATATTTGAACTCAGGACTTCCTGATTCCAGGACTGGTGCTCTATCACTGTACCACCTAGTTGCCCCATCTATTTCTTCTTTAAGAGATAATGATCTGGGGGGGGGGCAGCTAGGTGGCTCAGTGGATAAAGCACCAGCCCTGGAGTCAGGAGTACCTGGGTTCAGGTCAGGTCTCAGACACTTAGTAATTACCTAGCCCTGTGGCCTTGGGCAAGCCATTGCCTTGCAAAAACATTAAAAAAAAAAGAGAGAGATAATGATCTGGGAAGGGCCTGGTAGATCCATCACTTTCCTCCCAAGCAATCTTTGTTTGGGAGTATCTTTATAGTTGTGATAAGTGTCTTTGCCTTCCATGAGCAATGGTTAAGAATCTGAGCATTTCAGATTTTAGCTCAGAAAAAGGGAGAATTTTCTAATAACTATAATCATTCAACAATGGAATGGATCATTTCTATAGGTAGTCAGTTTCCTGTCACTAGAAGTTTCCAAGAAGATGAATATTCCCTAATCCAGGATGTTACAGAAGGCATGCTTATAAGGAATGGGAGGCTAAAATATTTCTTTGAATAGGCAAGACCTCTTTCATAACCCTGATATGCTTGAGAACATTCTTATTCAAAAGCTGTATGGAAAATTTCCTGACCAATTTTCTTACTGGTCCATTATCAAATCTGTCAGTAAGCATCCTTTTCTAAGACTGGGAATTCAGGAATCAGCTATTCCAATTCATACAGAAAGGTCTTGCCTGGATCTTATCACATTATTATTGCTTATTCCTCCAATTCTGTTGTACTCATCTGTTTATGAGCTCTGGAGCAGCCTGTTGATTTTTTTGATAGAGACACTTGTGAATACACCCCACTAAGCATAATGACCCCATCACTTCCCACATACAACACTCTTCTCAGCCTCAGCTTTCCTCTCATTCTCACCACGATCTATCCACAAACAGACCAGTTGGATCTAAGATTCTGATACTTTTTGACTTTCCTTAATACTTTGGTGGAAATATTGGCATAATCAGTTGCTTCTCAATTCAGCTATGTCAGACAGCTTTGATGAATGAATGAATGAAAGAAAACCTTTATTAAGTACTTACTTTGCATAGAGTAGTATGCTAAGCACTGAAAAGATAAACAAAAATAAAAGGAATCCTGCTCTCAAGAAGCTCATCTTAATAGAAGAGATAATACAAAGAGAAAGTTTCAGCTCTAAGTTAGATGGAATGATCCCAGTGTCCTAAGAGTATGGTTGTAAAAAGCAGATATGATGTCTCCTTCTTATTATCATTTCCTCTGATAAAGTTATATCAGTTTAGGATGCTAAACCATTTGATGGTACCAAAGACTTTGGTGACAGCAACATTTTTAATGGATCTTTAATAACTGGTAGAGTAATTGAAGGGGAAGTTGCCAGGCTTCTCCATCACAGTTTACCAGAATGATGGCTGAAGCATTGTTTTTCCCTAGACTCTTAGGTTTGTGGTTCTCAACTGTCTCCACAGGGATCTGATAGGATATAGTAATCAATATGGTAGTGCTAGTTTGATTTTTCTGACACATGATGCCTCCTAGCTCTCCCTGAAGGTGCCTTGCTACTCTAGCTAGGCTGACTTGCCTTGCTTACAAAGTACTTTATAAATATTATTCCATTTTTTTCTTAGTAACCCTGGGATATACACACTATTATTATCCATATTTTATAGATGAGGAAACTGAGTCAGGCAGATATTAAGTGACTTTCCAAGAGAAACATGATTTGAACTTGGATCTCTCTTTACTCTGAATCTAGTACTTTTTCTACTTCTCCACCTAGCTAAATGTATGCCTTCTTTTGCTTTAATTCCTTGAAGTACCTCAGCAGTTCACAAGGTTGAGATATAGGTAGAATGTCCCAAACCCTGCATATTGGCTCAAAGTCCAAATTTTGGTCAGAGACTACATGCTCCAGACAATCTCCTCCTATTGCTTCTTCTCACCTCAGTGTGGAATTCAACTCCAACTTTGAGAATACAATTTGGAAATGTTTGCTGACTGACTGGCAGCATAAAGTTATAAGCAAGTGAAACTTTTCTTCCCCTGGGGTTGGGTACTCATGGGGCTGGCAGACTGGGCTAGGTTGGTTTGGGTGAGTAAATGCCTCCTTCCTCCCTTAGGGAAGAACTGCCAAAGTCACAGCTAAAGCACTTTGGACAGAAATCAATGCTGCTGAGATTTTCCAAAACTTTTATTGCTTTTGTATTATCTTCCTTTCTGATTGAACCATAAAACAAACTGAAAAACTGAGAATCAGGGAAAGAGAAGTGCAGAAAGGCAATTTATAAAAAAGAGTGAACTGACCTTTTGTCCTCTAATATGAAATTTGGGGACTTCTTTTTCTTCTAGGACTTTTCTGTACTGACAGGTTTTTCCAAACCAAGGTTATTTTCACTGTAGCCTTCTCTTACCTGTCTATTCTTCTTTTCCCTGCTTTTCCATTTATACCATCCTCTTATCTTTCTTCTTTTCTTTTTTTCCTCCTTTTATTTCTCTCTCCCTCTTTCCTCCTCAGTATTCTTACTTTCTTTATCCCCTTTACTTCTATTTTCTCTCTATTCTCCATCTTTACATTTCTCCTCTTCTTCCTTTCTCCTCTTTTTCAGTTGAAACTGATCTCTCTCCAAAATTACAATTTTATCTCTTAATTTCCATATCTAATCTTTTCTCAATTCTTATTATTTTTAGATCTCTTGCAGTCTCTAGCTGTTGATATTTCTCTTTTCTTTAATACTCTCTTCTCCATAGGTTTTTGCAAAACTATTCTCTCATGGGTGTCAGTGGTTCAGACCACTCCTTTTTAGGCTCCTTTTGCTGAATTTTTATCCAGGGTATGCCTAATAACCATTGAATTTCCGAAAGATTGAGTCCTGGTACCTTTTCTCCTTCCCCTCTATTATTTCACTTGGTGATCTCAACAGCTCCCATGGATTCAATCTTTCTAGAGATGATATTCAT